>NC_054375.1:28512193-28587193 GCF_017654675.1 Xenopus laevis
AAAGTTTTTAAAAAACGTTGGCGACTTTTCTTTTTTAAAGCCTTCAAAAGTCCAAAATATTGAACATTTTTGGGTTAACATTTTTCCCCAGACATTTGAGGGGCATGAAACATTCGTTTTAGGGTGGGCTCATGTGTAGGGCATTAGAGGATCTCTTTTGTCTTTATTCAGGTTCCTTGGACATATAATAATAAGTGGTCACTTCAAGCATTTACACCAACATCTCTAATAAAGAAGTCCATACGACTTTAATGTACCAGCCCTATTCAAATTGACCTAAGCGAAAGAGGACTTATGAAGTTTCGCAAGGCAGAAGCGATCGCTGGCGTCATTTAACTCTGAAACGCTCGCACTGCCAAAGTAACGCTTGCGAAAAGTTGCCAGTGACGCAATTTAGCATATTTGTGAATTAGCGTAGTAGCAAAGAATTTTCACCTGGTGAAGTGCGGCGAAGCTTTCGCTGGCGACAATTCACCCTTAAGTGAATTTGCCCCATGGTGCGTTTTGCTGCCTGTATGATTATTTCACTCATAGGAGGGTCCCAAAAAAATGTCAGTCTACAGACTTTCATAGTAATCCTGCTGCAGGTCAGGCAATTATCTCATGAAATTAACATATATGTGCGCTAATCCATGGTCACTGGCAGTGGGGAGTAAGGCAGGTTTCTCTCAAAGGGGTGGTTTACGTTTAAAGCAATTTTCAGTATGTTACAGAATGGCTAATTCTAAGCAACTTGTCAACTGGTGTTTTATTATTTATAGGGATGCACTGAATCCAGGATTCGGTTCGGGATTCGGCTTTTTCAGCAGGAATCCTTCAGCCTGGCCGAATTGCATATCCAATTTGGGGGCAGGGAGGGAAATCACGTGACTTTGTCACAAAACAAGGAAGTAAAAATGTTTTCCCCTTCCCACCTCTAATTTGCATATGCAAATTAGGATTCAGTTCTGTATTCGGCCGAATCCAAAATAGTGGAGTCGGTGCGTCCCTAATTTTTTATTGTTTTTTAGTTATATCCCTTCGTCTAATGACTCTTTCTGTGTAAAGCTACAGTTGTTATTGCTGTGTTTTATTACTCATCTTTCTATTCAGGCCTCTCCTATTCATATTCCAGTCTCATATTTATAAAAAGCTAAATAACTAAAAAAAAAAAAAACACGTACAAATTGAAAACCAGTTGCAAATTGTCTCTGATTATCATGGGCTACATCATACTAACAGTTAATTTAAAGGTGAACAACCATTGTAACACCTCAAGACTTACAGTAAAGTATGATGGTGGCAGCATCACTGCAGCATGGTCTGGGCATCTTATTAAAATAGAAGGAAGAATGGATGGTGCCAACTACAGGCTAATGCTGCAACTAAACAAAAGCTTGAGAACCAACGATGATGCCAGTTACAAGGCCAAAATAATATGGAAAGGCTCAGGAATCACTGGCCCAGTTAAAGCCCTGACTTAGCTGAGAATCCTTATATGGCAGAGCAGTGAGGATATTGTATAAAATTATAGATTTTGCCAAAAGGGTTATTGTTTTGCCATCAAATCAAGTTCTTTAACCTGTTAGGTGCTTGTTACACTTCAGAGCATGGAGATATTTTTTAATTTTCAGGGTATTGCTGAAATTCTATGGATTGTGAGCAATCCCAGTGTAATGAGTTAACTTTTAGTATGTTATAGAATGGCTAATTCTAAACTACTTTTCCATTGCCCTTATTTTTTCCTTTTTAATCGTTTTTGAATTATTTGCCTTCTTCTTCTTCTGACCCCATCAGAAGAAACATAATGCTCTGTAAGGCTACAAATCTATTTGCTATTGCTACTTTTTTATTATTTGTCTTTCTATTCAGGCCCTCTTATATTTATATTCCCGTCTCTTATTCCAACCGATGCATGGTTGCCAGGGTAATTTGAACCCTAGCAACCAGATTGCTGAAACGAGAGCTGCTGAATACAAAGCTAAATAACTCAAAAACCACAAATAAAAAATGAAAACAAACTGCAAATTGTCTCAGAATATCACTCATCCTACAGTTTATTTAAAGGTAAACAGCTCCTTTAAATAATGCACCCACATTTTTTCTGTTGGGAACGGTTTTAGCTGGAATGATGGAAGTATACAGGTTAACCAGATAAATTCCATGCCATTCCAGATGCCATAAACTTTAAACCAATCGCCTCTAAGACGACATGGGTGCTGGTCTCTATATAGGACAGATGCAATTAGAAAACGCAAAGACACTGTAATTAAAATAATGATTTCTGTGTAATACAAATGACAAATACTGGATACGAATAACTAGGTTGAGAATGGAGCTGTGTTATTTCCATTTGGACATTGTTGGATAGTAACTGATATTCACATTAGAGAAATAGAATATAGATAATTTGTTTGCTGAAAGCAATAACTATTTTTTAATTGCAAGGAAATCTAAGCTTTGGCTCCATCTGCTGCCGATCTACAACTCCCAAACGTTTGTACTTTGTTTCAGTGCCCCTAATTAATCCCTTCTGGCCACACAGTATATTGACTCATCTGCTGCTTTGTACAGTAACCTAAACACCAACTTTGCACCTACCTTAACACATGCTTTGGTATAGGTGTTTGATCATGTAGATATACTTTTCTCTACTTATCCGCACAATGCACTGACTGGTCCCTCTCTAACAGGTGCCAACAAATGCTTGAAAATACCCATCTATGGGCTGTAACTGTCTGCCTGTACTACTTGGGGTCAAGTGATTATCACATGCAGTGATATCCAGTCCTCTTTTATAGCCGTTTAACTTGATTTTGTCATTTATAGTCATATCATGGAGGAAAAAAAAGGAATGTGCTTGGGCCAGTCACAATCTTGTGTGCAGAGCTCAATCAACCTTCCTAGGTCTATGTGCTTTAAAAGGACCTGATACACCAAGGCCTCATATTTCTTTATACATGGGGATCAGCAGTGACTAATGTGCAAAAGTATATTCCCAGGATAACAACCCGGCAGCCCTCCAGCCGCTGGTAAAGGGAAACAGCCACGTCAGTCAAAGGCTGGAGTCGTGGTGGAGGGTGGCAGGTTGTATATCTCCGATTTGTGCTTTTATTTTACCCTCAAATAGGGACACTGAAGCTTCATGTTTTGCCCTCATTTCTATCTCCAACATTTCTGTATTTCTGTATTGGCAAGACTGGGAGGATTAAGCACTTTAACATTAGCAGCCTGGATAATCCTTAATGACTTTTGTGATACAATGTATTGCTTGGGTTTTAAAAGGCCGGAAGACATTATTTTGTATTGTATTTAAATTGAATAAAAACTTTACAAGGATATTTTTCTTTGTGTGTGTGCAATATTTCACGGTTATTGCCTTGTGTGAATGTGCCGCATGTAAACCCAACCACTGACTCCTATGCAGAGTACAAACCCTTCCTTGGATTTTCATACTGGCATAACTTCTCATATTACTAAAGTTAAAGCTCCGCAAAGATTTCAGAGATGTGTTTTGAACTTCATACCAGCCCAAGGTGACTACGGACTTTCAGCAGTGAATATATGCATCTTTAAAAAAGGGCTTTGTGGTTGACTCACAATATGCAGTAAATACACACAATCTAGATTCATTGACTACAAGGCACCTTGTGAGACTTTCAGGTGGTACTTAAGCCTTTTTTGCCTATTCACAGAAACTATAATAAAAAAATGATTGTAACACAGTTATACATTAGTTCCATTAGTCCAACAGCATTTGGAAATTAAAAGGAACACGCTGGGAGAATTAAGGAGAAGTGGCCCTTTAATTTAGTTTATCAGTAACGGTGTGTGACATGCTCTACCTTGGAGAGATGTTCCCCTAGACCAAAAGACTCTTCTTTTCTTTTCAGTGTCTATTTTATTGCTGATCATTATTATAGTAATGTTCTCCTCTGAGGCTTATTGTGGGGAAGAAAACAACTGAAATATATAAATTATATGACAAGTCAGACCGTTCTTTGCAGACAAAACAGAATACTAACATATGATTATCATTGTGCAGACATGCAGTATGACAGACCTTGTTCATATAAATGCAACTATGTAGACATTCAACATCAACGACCGTAATGGTTCCTCTATAAAAAATTTTTTACATGCAATATCATAAATCTCAGTCATATCACCTGAATTTCTAAAATACTCTTTAGAGATGCTCTGATGCCTAATTATCAAACAAAACAGTGAATATTTTCTTTAGAAATTCAAAACTTTAAATAAAACACTTTTGGCAACAGATTATTAAGCCTGCCACCACGTCAAGATAGACTCATTAATCAGGTACATACCTACATAACCTACGTTGCACTTTTTCTGCATTTTATTTCATGCAGGGTCGGACTGCGCCCGTGGGACACTGGGAGAAAACCCTGTGGCCCTGGCTATTGTAGGCCCCACCAGCCCAGACCCACTTCCTGCATGAATCCTTTTCCTGCCACCGGGCTAGTCGCAAATCCTTTTCCAGGGCACAGTACGCACACAAAATACACATGCAAAGGGGGGGGTTTCGGGGGGTAAATAATGATTATAGCCAGCAGGGGGCCCTGAGACAGCAGCCCCGATGGGCCCGGGCCCCCAGTCCGACCCTGATTTCATGCACAAATGAAAGCCATTTGGTTTAATTCCTCAGTCAAAACTAAAGGCAATAAAAGATGATTTGTCTCCTGCTAAAAATCTGCACTACCAGGAGACAGCAAATTTCTTGAATATTCCTTCCCTGGGGCCACGGCTAAAACAACATTGGTGGACAGGGGGTTCCCTACTAAAGCAACATTGGGGGCCAGGGGTATAACAAAAGAAACTGGTGGCCAGGGCCCCTACTAAAACAAAATATTGCAAGCCAGAAGTTTTTAACTTGTATTTAAACAACATAGTTTTCAGAGAAAAAAACATTAATTGGCAGGGCCCCTACTAAAACAACATTGGTGGCCAAGGGTTTCAGAAAAATAAATTTCAAAAGTGCGTAAGGCGCTGGACCAGGTTGTGAAGGTTTTATCCACACTGGTAACTTGTTCCCAAACTTTATGTCCTCAATAAACTAAGGTTGCTTTGCCAGAATAAATGTAGGAACAGATACGCCAATGCAGAATCTATGCTGCTACATTGTTTATTCAGCTGTGGACTCTTTTTCAAGTGTTACATTTCAGAAAAATACATTGGTGGACAGGGGCCCACTACTGAAACAATATTGGTGGCTAGGGGTTTAACAAAAAAGATCACCAGTTTTTAGTGGAATTTAGCTTTATAGTTTGCCTCCTTGGCAGCGACTTCTTCCTCCTCCTTAAGTCAGTGGTCTTATTCCTTCTCCTCCTCGGCTTACAATCTTTGTCCTTCTACTCAGCTTCTTCTTTTTCTTTGTCCTGCTTGTAACATCACGTTCTAGAGATGACTGACTTCTTTTCTGAATGTGGCAGGCTTCATACCCGTGTGTAGTGATGTCATACGTATGAACGGAAAGCAACCAACCAGATTAAACTCTGGCCACCGTGAATTTAAAGTAAAAAAAGTCAGAGGGATGGGCCCGAATTGGGTGAAGGGTGCCCAGCTAATTCAAGAAGTGCAGCGTGGCTAAGCCCTACCTAAAACTACAAATCCACCGAGCCAGGTGCCCCCCTAATGGTGGCCCTGTTCTTATTGGCCTGACAGTTTTTCTCAGTCTCTAAACTAAGCATAACATAGTCAATGTGCTAATACAATAAAAAAAAAAAGAAAGGGGTTCCTGCCCATGGTGTGTACCATTCACCATTTATTAGTAGCCAATTAAAACTGCAGAATAAGAAGACTCACCATAACCATTCCGAGTTCACGGCAACTTGTATCCTCCAAGCTGCTAAGATTGAGTTTTTCACGCAATGCATGTGAGTTGTAGTTTGGCCGTGCAACCCTTCGTAGAGGTTCTGGGGTGGATATTCAGCTAGTAGAAGTCTTAACCAAAATGTTTCTCTGAACTCCTTCAACTACATCAGTGTTAAAATAAATGAATAATAATAGACTCCATTTTATCCAAATAATCCAAATTTTTAAAAATGATTTCCTTTTTCTCTGTAATAATAAAACAGTAACTTGTACTTGATCCCAAATAAGATATAATTAATCCTTATTGGAAGCAAAACCAGCCTATTGGGTTTATTTAAATTCTCTCAGAATTTACCTTTTTTCAGTCTTATGGACAGCGCACAATATTGCTCCACCCCCTTTTGCAATGCAATTTGTGTCTCCTCCCCTTTTGTGTCACGGACTGCCCCCTTTTTTGTGCCACTCCCCCCCACCTTTTTTCAGAAAAGGTGGCAACCCCAGCTACGAGCAAACATAGGGCGCTGTTCCTGCTGAATTATTCTTAGGACAGGGCAATACCTATGCTGGAATACTTTTATGGCATCTTTCTTTACTGGCTATAAGAAAATGTAGGGAGTTGTTCTTGGATAATTACACTCTGAACAGGAGAATACACAGGCCCGGATTTGTAGAAAGGCCACAAAGGCCTTTAGGGGGGCAGCATGCCACCCAATGACACCCGAGATACAATAGTTTTTTAAATATCCTGTGCACCAATCCCCTGTACTCTGGACCCTATGCTCAAAATTTGCACATGTGCACAAAGGAATGGGAGGGGACGGGGGCAATGAAAGTCAGCGGGCCTAGGAGCGCCTGCTATGTAAACCTGTCTCTGTATACAGATATGTTACTATCCCATATTAAGTCTTTCATCCTCTTAGAGTGAAACAATGATATTTTCCTTTTAGTGGTTACTATAAGGTGCCCTACAAAAACTGGAGGGGGGAAAGTGGAGGGAGGCCAGAACAATGTGAACCAAAGAGTCTAGCTCCACCATTACAGTTGCCCAGTAAAAGCATTAATGCAAAAACACCCTATAAACACCTTGATTTATTTGCCCCTATCTGCACACACATTTCTATGTGTATCGTGTGTTAAAGGTAAACGGCTGGTACCCCATAGACAGTAATGAGATAATGTGCTGGTCTCATCGGTGAAAGAAAGTGCTTTACAAACACTACAACAATCACTTGTGCAGTTACTCATACTCAGCAGATAAGTATTATTAAACCCCAAGGGCACACTAGCTCATCAGTGATGGGGGTACTGTAGCTTAGAAACAATCAGGCCCTAAATAAAGATGCCGATTTGCATGCCCTTCCAACATTTTCATCATAGACTTTTCTTATCCTTTGTCTTTTGCCAGTTCTCCACCTATAACAGTTCTGCTTTATGTTTACCAAGAGTTCAAGATTTCCTGCACTGTCATCTGGATGTTGATACTAGTTGTCTGCTATTATCCTTGGACACTAACTCTGACAACTGGCCTGTTAGCTGGATACTGACTACTCATCCTCTTCTCTGATGTGCTGCTTTTATTGCTGTCGTGGCTGTCTATGTGCCTAAGATGGATCTTCAGAAGTGTTGCTGCAGAAAGTCTGGGACCCAGAAGGGAACCTAAACACCAAAGCTTGGAGAATTCAACATTCTTTTTTAGGTTTCAGGCTACAGAAGAGCTAGTCTCTATCCTAGGCCTTGCCATATCTGAGTAAATTACATTAGTTATGTGCCAATCACTGCATTCGTTTTAGACTTATCCTTTTTTACAATACAGATGATCTTGTTTAAATGCATGCTTAATAGTTTTCTGCAGGAAATGCTTAATGCCTTGCCAGACTGTTTACTAAATGCTTTTTGGGGTATAATCAGGGTCAGACTGGGCCAACAGGACACTGGGACAAATACAAGAGTCCTCTGCACTCAACCCATTATCAATATATTTAAGACAGAGACATTTTGTGCATACTGCTACTGAAAAATGCCTAACAACAGGACACTGGGGAAAAACCCAATGGGCCTTGCCATCCCTTTCCCACCCCCCACCCTGCCTGAAACTACCTGTGCTCCCTAACCTCCTGGTGGAGGGGATATATGAACCATTGCAGCTTGCACAGGGGCCTGTGAAGTTGGGGGAGGAGGAAGAGGGAGAGATGAGTGGCAGCCACTGAAGCAGCAGCCCCAGTGTGCCCGGACTCCCCCACAGGTTCGGATTGGGATATAAAAGAGGCCCTGGCATTACAGAGGCCAACACAGCTCCTTAGCAGCCCAATAAATAGTGACTGTCTATGGCATCTTACAGCAGTCCCTCTGGCATTTGCCAGAACCCACAGATTGCCAGTCATGGCCTGCTCCCCCAGTCCTATATTAGGTATAGTGCTAAGATTTTATTGTGGTTTCGCATATGAGTTTGCGAATTTAAGATACAGGCAGGCTGTCAGTGTAATTGCCCTGGCCAGTCTACACTTATAAAGTATTATGGCAAGACTGGCAGGCACCCAAAGACTTATCTAAGAGCAGCAAAGGAACAATTAATATTGATATGCTTGCTAAATTTAAAAAAATGTGTAGCACACATTGGACATACTAAATGTAATGTTAAAAAGAGCATAATTCAAGTATAATGGAAACGCAAAAACACACATTTCCATAGGTGGTGTGTGTTAAAGAAAAAGGCTGGTGCCCCATGGCAAAAATCAATGACCTTATAGAAGTTGCAAACTGGTAGCTGGAAAACAGTTTGAAGGGAGATATATTTCCCCTAGATACTCCCATATGTACAGAAGGAATGAATGGGTTAATTCCCCTAGGAATTCTCACCTGGGGAATAATTAGCAGGTTAGATCTGCCTGTAGCCCAGAGTGAGATTGAGCTACATACTAAGAGGCTTGAGTCCTGGGATCCAGTTGAAACAGTTTGGAGTTTGTTTTCCCAAAGGAGAAGGACTGGGGAGGCCCTGAGGAATTGTACTTTTGTGTTTTTGCCAGGAATCCCAGTAGAGGACCGGTATTAGAGAGGGAAAATACCCCATGTATTATTTAGAGCCCAAGTCCATGTTAAAATGGAGGCTAAATAAAGGTGATGCTGCAAACCAAGCAGCAAGCTAATGCAAACCACCAAGAGGCTTTAACAGTGAACCAACCAGCGGCTACTTACATAAACTAATGCCCAAGCGCAAACCAGTGAAGCTACCTTAGAACAACAACAGCAGCGGGTTAACTCACATTTACAGTGCTAGATCCAAGCATTTGCTGAGATATTACAGTGTAGTGTGGCCCTGGTGCATACACCTATAATTATATACAAAGTGGTGCAAAAATCTCTGCAAAAGATGACACCAGCAGATAATGCCGAGGCCCACGTGGCAGTGTTTGAAAGAGTTGCAACAAGGGAAAACTTACACTCAGAAGAATGAGCAGAGTCAGTAGCATCTTACTTGACAGGTGAACCTTGAAAGGTGTACTGCAAGAACAGGACTCCCATAACTATAATAAGTTCAAAGAGGAAATCCTGGCCCACCTTGGAGTCACTTTGGTGGTTTATGCCAAACCATTCAATGACTGGTCAATTAGGTAAGACGAACTGAGAGAAAGCAATAGAGCAGAGTTTACTGCTAAGTGGTTTATAACATAACATGTTTTGGGCTGCTCCCCTTTATCAAGTGTAAAAGTTGTTTGGGAATTCAATGACTGGGTTTACACCAAAGGCAAGTCTTCACATGAGCAAATGCACAACCTTCTATGTTTCACAAGAAAGTGGCTGCAACCTGATGTCAACCCATCTGATCAAGTAGTGGAAAGGATCGTCATAGAACATTACCAGAAAGCTCTACCCCAGGACCTCCACCGATAGGTTTGGACTTGACTACTGACGGCTACCTAGGAGAGGGAACCTCCGCACAGCTGCTTAAAAAGCTTCAGAGACTGCAGGAAAATCTGGGTAAGTGTTCTATTTCTTAAAGGGTGCTTTTCCAAAGTATGTTCTAGCCAGCTTTGGACCAAGTCTTCCCCATTGAATCCTATAACAGGCATCCTTCAACAATCATCAACTTCTCTTCTGCTGCCCTGCTGGTCCTGCCACCAGCTTTCCAGAACCTTCAAACTCTGCCTCTGCAGAAAGTTCTGCACTTCAAATCTGTTTCTTCAAAGTTCTATGATGGCACAATGTCAATCCAAATCAGTATTCCATAGGACAATCATTTTGTGTTCATCAGAATGGCCAGGGTAAACTTGATATTTTGAAAAGCAGCACACAAACCATATAAAGTATATTGCTCGCTTTATCTACTGCTTGAAATACAGACCAGAGCTGGTTAAAGTACCTTACATTTTAGTTCATATATTTGGCACTCACCTTTAAATATTAAATTTTTGTACTTTATACCATTTAGGAAGATAATAACCAGTGTTGTGCACCTAATCACTATGGGGCCCTGTTTGGCACACCCCAAAGGCTATAAAAACACTCGAACGATCCCTTGGCTTGAATAAAATTATTGTGTTATCCCTCGATTGTAGTAGAGGTCTGACCTAAGTCAGTAATGGGTAGGTAACAAAAACAAAAGAAAAAGTACCCCGCTTACAATCTTGCTAGAGCTGTTACTGTATAAATTATTTCAAAACCTGTTAGTTAAAATTTACATGTGTTGCCGTACAAGCCCTGTGATTAACGCTGGACCAATCTAATAAATGGTATTGACTTAAAGTGCCGTGCTATAAATTCATTATATAATAAATAATGATTAAGAATGAAATTGATTATAATTGAAGTGCAGTGCAATGAAATTAGTTACTTAATTTGAAATTAAAAACTTTAATTAAATCCAGCCACAATAAATCGATTAAAAATAGTGGCAATAATAAGGCGTGATAGAGGTAACTGCGTCCAAACTTGGACAACAATTCAATAATAAAGTGCTAGGCAGTGCTAATTCATTAATTCATTATAACTCAGGTAATTGATTAAAAATTGATTAGAGTAACCGCATAAATAGGGATAAAATTTAAAAACAATACTCAGGTTCATAAGTTGAAATAAGAAAATGGAAAAGGAGAGAGGTGGAGTTGTCTAAAAATCTACTACCTAATTTTTTCTAATCCCTGGGACACCACAAAGGCAAGGTAGGCAGAGCAACCAGGACTGTGGTCTCGATGGTTATTCTAAGCCCTAAACTGTCAAGGACTATGCTGGCCTAAAAAACCACAAATCCACGGCCTCTTGTAAGTTCAGTAATGCGAGAGAGAAGAGAAAGCGAACCAGGTATTGCATTAAATATCCACCACCCCTTCCATTCCCATTTAACCCAAAGTAATTGAAATTGTTTAAAAGATTGAAATCAACAAGATTCAAAACGCCAACGCACGTTTCGCTATACTCGCTTTATCATATCATTCATTGCGCCTTGATAAAGCGAGTATAGCGAAACGCGCGTTGGCGTTTTGAATCTTGTTGATTTCAATCTTTTAAACAATTTCAATTACTTTGGGTTAAATGGGAATGGAAGGGGTGGTGGATATTTAATGCAATACCTGGTTCGCTTTCTCTTCTCTCTCGCATTACTGAACTTACAAGAGGCCGTGGATTTGTGGTTTTTTAGGCCAGCATAGTCCTTGACAGCTTAGGGCTTAGAATAACCATCGAGACCACAGTCCCGGTTGCTCTGCCTACCTTGCCTTTGTGGTGTCCCAGGGATTAGAAAAAATTAGGTAGTAGATTTGGGACAACTCCACCTCTCTCCTTTTCCATTTTCTTATTTCAACTTATGAACCTGAGTATTGTTTTTAAATTTTATCCCTATTTATGCGGTTACTCTAATCAATTTTTAATCAATTACCTGAGTTATAATGAATTAATGAATTAGCACTGCCTAGCACTTTATTATTGAATTGTTGTCCAAGTTTGGACGCAGTTACCTCTATCACGCCTTATTATTGCCACTATTTTTAATCGATTTATTGTGGCTGGATTTAATTAAAGTTTTTAATTTCAAATTAAGTAACTAATTTCATTGCACTGCACTTCAATTATAATCAATTTCATTCTTAATCATTATTTATTATATAATGAATTTATAGCACGGCACTTTAAGTCAATACCATTTATTAGATTGGTCCAACGTTAATCACAGGTCTTGTACGGCAACACATGTAAATTTTAACTAACGGGTTTTGAAATAATTTATACAGTAACAGCTCTAGCAAGATTGTAAGCGGGGTACTTTTTCTTTTGTTTTTGTTACACCCCAAAGGCTATCCTGGCTGTGGATTTTCCTGCTCTCTGGTGTGCCCCTGGTTTAATTTCTCCGACATTCCAATGGGGTAGAGTGTTTTCAATTGACACGCCTGCTACATTCAACAAAGGAAAAAAAGAAAGAAAAAAAAAAAAGCTTTGGGTTAGATTATTTTTATTTTACACTGTAGCTATAAAATATAATCAAGTGGGACACATCCAGTAAAAAGATCCATTTCCATTGAGTATCAGTGGGTTGGATTGATGCTGATATGCAATGAATGAATCCCTGATGTATTCTGTTACAGGAGGCTCTATTATTCAGAATGTTGTTGCTTTATGTACTTCGGGATTTCTTGTGACAGCAACTGCTGGCTGTGATCCTTAGCTTCTGGGAAATGTGTAAGTAGAAATAAAGCAATATGACAGCTGTATTCTAATACTTTGTGTTATCTTAACTGTTTCTCTGCTAATGTAAATAACACACATGTCAAGCTATAGTGAGCTACAATTATCAGTTGTTTATCTAATATTTTATAATTGCATACTAATCCATATGTGGCTGAATAGGTAATACAGTGTAATATTTATCAACATATAGTAAAACAAAATGGAACAGATGCAATTTATAGAAAACATTTATTGTACTAATACTTATTTAAATATTACTGGTGTTTTGGTGGTGCAAGTGCATGCTAATCTTACATTAAGAGTTGGATGATTATTTTCAGATTTTTGGTGTTTTAGATTTTGTCTTCATTTCAATGTTTTATAGAGTACACTTATGGCAACCTGTAATTCTTCTTATTATTTTAATGGTTTCAATGTATAGACCTATTTATTGTACAGTGCATAATATGCTGGTACATTATATAAAATAATATTTACAGAAAGGCTGTCTCCCATAGACTCCATTACAATCAAATAATCCAAATTTTAAAAAATGTTTTCCCTTTTCTCTGTAATGATAAAACAGTAACTTGTACTAGATCCAAACTAAGATATAATTAATCTTTATTAGAAACAAAACCAGCCTATTGGGCTTATTTAATACTTATATGATTTTCTAGTATTCTTAAGGTATGAAGATCCAAATTACAGAAAGACCCGTTATCTGGAAAGCCCTAGGGCCCGAGCATTCTGCATAATAGGTCCCATACCTGTACTAATATTTAACAATGATTTCCTTTTTTTTGTAATATTAAAACAGCATCTAGTACTTGATCCCAACTAAGCTGCATGAATCCATAATGATGGAATACCAATCCTATTGGGTTTATTTAAAGTGTGGGCAGGTTTTAGGTATGGTGATCCAAATTACAGAAAGATCCCTTATATGAAAACCAACTGCTAATAACCATATCTTTTAAGTATACTTTAGAGAAAAGAGATAAGGGCAGTTGCAAACTTCTCTGTGCAGCCAGAAAGGAGAGGTAGCGCAGAAGCGGGTCTGGGCCAGCAGGGCCCAAAAATGCCAGGGCCCACCGGGTTTTTTCTCTGTGTCCTTCCGGCCCAGTCCGACTCTGGATAAGGGGTCTCTGGATCACCAAACCTTGTCTGTTAAAAATCATGGAAACATTAAATAAACCCAATATGATTGTTTTGCCACCAACATGGATTCATGCAGCTTAGTTCAATCGTTTTTCAAAATGCAAATAATTTGCTTAAAATGGACCCTATTGTGAGATGGCCTTCCTTTACTTAGAAACCTTCTTGACTACGGGTTTCTAGATAAGTGATCCCATACCTGTATTATACTTAATATGTTATCTTTATACATTACTGAAAGTACAGAGCAGCACTTAAATTGATCTTACCTTCATAGACGATTAATCGGTCGGTATTCCGTAATTCATGCACATTTTCCTCCAGTGTCCGATAGAAAAGTTTTGTTGTGTTAGAGCTGATCCTCTGCACTAGAGGTGGCACCTGGGATATCTGTCATTTTAAGCAAGGACGCCAGCGGTGTAGCATATTCCACAATACAGTAATATGGCTGATATAAGAAAAAGACAAATGATTGTATTGTTTATTATAGTAAAGGGTCAGTTGTTTTTCGTTCACTTATATACACTGTGACTTTTATACAACTATTTTACTAAGGGGGCTTTTCATTGCTAGGCCTAATAACTTTTGCACCTTCTTTCCCCCTGAGTTTTTAAAAACAAATGTTATAATATAGGTCTTGATAAACAGCTGTACTGTATATAGTAAGGTAAACATGTGACTGAAGCTCTTGAGGGTAGGACTTCTCTTTTCTCTAGAGCGGGAGTAATTGGAGTTAGTGCGTAATCTCTACAGTCCTCCAACCTTTTACCCATTTCTGTTTTCTGAATTCTGTATTCCTCGTGGCTTTTGAATAATTAATTCATCTCACCAAAAATCGATTCAAGTTTATTGCAATCAATTCATTCACATAGAGCTTTAGTCCCTTCATTAATATAATCACAGTAATTAATTCAGCCTTTTATGTAATGTTAAACTAAAGGATTTGGGTACATGCAATGAGATTTTAATTTTACTCTTTAAGTCTATGGATGTTGTTGTTTTGGGGGCTTTGGCCCCAAATTGTGGGGTTGCTAAAAAAAAAAATACAGCACTTAAAGAACCATAAGTAGTATCATGTGCCATTATCTGTACAGTGAAAGATATTCTTACCAGTTTTTTACATTTCATTCGGTCAGATCCCTGTGTTTTATTTAGCTCAACCTTTTCATTGTACTAAGCCATCCAACCTTTTCTTAAAGCTAGCTAATATATCTACAGAACACTTCATGGAGAGAATTGCACAACTTCACAGCTCTCAATGTAAAAAAATTTTTTTGAATATTGAGATGGACAATTAAGATGTAAATAAAGCACGACAGAGTCCGCACTCCAGTTAGGGGTAAATGCAGTTTTTTTTTTTAATTGCCAGAGCTAGGGCATGTCGTACATATGCTTATGCGTATAATGCGATTCTGACGTCACACGCATGTGCATAATGAGCAAGTTGCGCCATTCGTTCATTATGCGCATGCGTGTGCCCCAACATGGCCGTTCGTACCGGGGGCAGTTTTTTAAAAAAAAATGTCCCCCCGCCAGAGTGTGAGCTCTATTAGCCCGCACCTTTGGTTGGGGATAATATTTTGCACAATAGGGCCAGTCTTTCTTCATTTTTTTTATATATTAATATACAGTATAATATTTTTACTTGCATAAAAAATGTAAATGGTACATTTTCTAAATAACCTCAGGGCCTCTGCTTGACATTGTAAGGGCATACGAGGAAAGCTGATAAAAGTGGAGGTTATTTTCTATGGAAAAAAGGCACTTTTGTGGAGCCATGATTACTGTTTACAAGTACATAAGTCATTTACTAAAGAATAAATCTGTTTTCACATAGATACGAACAAGAGGCCACCCCTTTAGACTTTCACTTGGAGTAGCACTTCAGTAGTTCTTTACAGTGAGGGCAGTGAGGTTGTGGAATGCCCTGCTGGGTTATATTGTGATGACAGATTTTTATTAGTGCTTAAACATTGACTTATTGAACAAGTATAATATCCAAGGCTGTATAAGGCTCAATATCTACTGTTAGTTTATTGTGTTTGTATTGATAGGTGTGTATAACTCTGTGTTTGTATGTATATATGCAGGGTAGGACTGGGCAGCGTGCGTTGGACTTTGTGAATACGCATCACGTGCAAGGGGGACCAGAGTTCGTGCATGCGCGCAGGGGGCCCCCAAAGGTTTGGAACCCAGTGGGCCCCACAATGTCCAGTCTGACTCTGTATAAATGTATATGTATGTGTGTGTGTGTACTGGGAATCATTTGGAGGGGTTGGTCTTGATGGACTATAGTATGTTCTCATCCGAAATTTAATATGTTGCTATGAATGTAACTATACAATACACTTTAAACAAATGTAGCACGACAATTTTGAAAAAGCTTCAAAAAGGAAAAAAAAATTTTTTATTTAGCCAAGAAGTTTGACATTTGCTTAGTAAAAACAAAAAATATAAATACTAGCAATGTCATTGCGTTCATGGGAGAGAAGGCTATAGTAAATAAGAATGTGGTGGAGAAAGAGAGAGAAGATAGAAATGGGCATCAGTGTGGAAGGTGCCAATGAGAAGATAAATGAAAAAGGGATGGCAGAAGAAGTCAAAAACAGCTGAAGGGAAGAAAAAATAATATTGGAGAAGAGATGAGTACTGGGAAATGTGGGCAAATGGAGATAGAAAGCAGAAGAGAAATGCCATGGAGAGAGCGAAAAAGAAAGGATTGAAGAGGAAGTGAAAAGGGCAATGGAAGAAAGACATAGGAAGGGAAAGTGAGAAAGCAAGATGAGACGTAATCCAGGAAAGAGGAAAAATAATAAAGAAGGCAGAGGAGAAATACAGAAAAAATGGAAGGAATAGGATACATATAGAGAATATTAAAAAAACATGAGAAATAAAATATGGGTAGAAAAGCACATGAGCAGAAAAGATCATTTGGGAAAACTATATATAAAGACAGAAGGTGGAATAATAGAAAGGTGGAAACTGAGTAGAAAGCATGAGATTAGAGAAAGAATGAAGGAATACATTGAAGAGTTATAAGCTTCAGATTTGTGATGGGGACCCTCTTGATGTCAGGGTTCATAAAAAGAAAAATGATGAGGGTTAATATGTTAAAGTAAATGGAAAGCTTCCTGACTATCTTCATCCAAAATGCAATACCCGTTATTTTTAAATACTTTTGTATCTAGGACAGTGCAAACCATTTGACCACTAAACTTCTGGCCATCATGCAAAAGCACTTCTGTTAGGATAGCAGTTCAATTCTAATTTATAGGTGACACTCACATGCTGTGCAAATGATGGATTCCTTCTATGAATTTGCATATACATATGGCGAACAGCACCCTTGGCTAATGGCAAAATGAGTTGCCATACTGTATATTATCTGGGCATATGACTATTTTCCTTTGCCGAGGCTCCACACAGTTATAATGCTGCCTAAGACCAGGATGTAAGCCACTACGGCAGATCTCTTCACTCAGGAATGATGTCTGTTTTGAACTTATAGTCTTTTTCTGATGGGTGCCATCTACAAAATCAACATATTACAATTATTAATGAGAACTAGCATACATGAAGTAGTAGGGCTGAGTTCCCAAATACTGGTTCAACTGTGCACCAGTTCAAAAAAATATACAGATGTATAATGAATAATATATGTAAAATGTATAATGAACATTATGGTTTTAATGCATTTGAAATAAAAGTTGAATTTTACCTATTTGAAGTGGCGTCCGGAAGTGCTTGCCTATTTCTCCTATACTCGAAAGTGCACACACCCCCTGCAACAGGTTCGGGGCGATGCACCCGGACCACTCAAGACTTCGGGTGAGTGTTTTTCCCATTTGTACATCAGCGACTTCTATTTGAATATTTCGTTTAAGTGCCGGACCTGGGGTCTTTACACCCAGGTCACGTCTGTTGCTGGGTGAGCAAGGTTCTTTACTCGTCCAATTAGACTATATTTATTAAAACGATCCATTGTGGGACTGTGCAGCTTTAAATTTCGTTGTAAATAAAAATGTATAATGAAGCAATAGAATTCTTAATGAATCAGATGAAAATTGAGCGTAGGACTGGCCAGATATGGGATGACTAGAATGAGCTTAAATATATTGCAATATATGGACAAACAATCCCTGTTTTGTTTAAAGGGTAAGGCATTTTTCAGTAGCAGTATGCACAAAATGTCTCTGTCTTAAATATATTGATAATGGGTTGAGTGCATTTGTATTTTGTGGTCACAGCCTCATTGCACAGCTGTCCCTTGTTTGTTATAGTTATACAGGAACAGTGACCAGCTCCATGTTGTAGCTCCCACCCCTCCCAGCTATAGTCAGGTGATCCCACTGGTGTCTAATAAAAGGGCAGCCAAGTTTGGGAGTTTTACTTTGAAAGCAGCTAGTTAGTTGCAGGTAAAACTTAATGAATCAGATGCAATTTGAGTGTAGGACTGGCCAGATATGGGATTTTTTTTCCCAATAAATATACAAGTTTGGAACTTATTATTTATAATACCAAGGACCTGGGGCTTTCCAGATAAGGGGTCTTTCCATAATTTGAATCTCCATTCTTGTAAACTTGAACAAAGACATAGTTTCACTGTTTTTAAATCCATTTTCATTCTGATAATATCTTGCTGGGTGAAACTGCAGCATTCTGTTCTCCTGCCTATGTGGTGTATGTCAGAGGAAGCCTTTTTAGCTTTATTGTGGTCAAACTTTGTTTAGGCAGCTTTTGTCATATTAAAGTTGGTGATATTGCTGTACAGGTATGGGGCCTGTTATCCATAATGTTTGGGATCTGGGAAAATTGTAATTATTTCTTTAAAGTGAAGTCTACTGGAGAGAGCCTTCCCATAATTCCAAACTTTCTGGATAATGGGTTTCCAGATAACAGATCCGATACTTGTATACGGGTAAATATGGGTAAAACTGAGGGCAAATTTACTAAATTACATTTCTTGCTCATTTTGCGAACAGATCAAAGTCTAGTAATAGGCTGAAGCCCATTGAAAGTCCTAATGTAATTACAAGCTGCCCGATAAACAGGCAAACACTATTTCTAAATGTCATGTCACTTAGAATGAGAACCTGTGTGACAACAGACCCAGCAACCCACAATCGGATGTTCTTGCTGCTTTGCTTCCTAAACAGGAAATGTTTTTCTGGCCAGGCCTCTCCCTCATGCAGCTTGTTAGGCCTTGAAATGTACCTCCCATCCATGTACTGAAATGGTTGATCTATACAGTAACACATAATTCAAAAGAAAAGGACTAAATATGTAAAAAGATAATCTCAAAAAATCTATCATTGTACCCGATTCTTAACTTTATGAGGAATACTGAGAAACAGTCTAATTTACAGGCAGTTTCACATATTTATAATGGGAGGAGGGTGCGGTAGTTTCAGTTTCTGTCATCGGGCTACTGCTAGAAATGAAACCGAAACTATATGCTGCATTCATATTGTATAAAAAATCAGGCTGCGTTGAGTAAACCTTGAAAATGATACTGGAAAAAAGGAATCCAACGTACAGATGCCATATGGCCCCCCACAATCAAAACGGTGCAATTCAAAAACATCAGCTAAATCCTGCAAATATTCTTGGTCACGCCTCTAAATACCGCACTAGTTTTACCAAAACATAACCCAGACGTGCCAGTATAATTATTACAAAAAAATGAATTATCCGCATATTAATCTTAGACATGGCAGAATAATTAATACAGAAAATGGATAATCAGCATAATGACCCCAGCTGTGCCTACCGTTTATACCTGGACAGCCTGGTTTTTGGAAGGGCCAGGTGAAAACAGCTTGTGTGGATTTTAAAAATTAGGAAATCCGGACAGGACATTGAAGTTAATGACAGTAAATTTCACCTCTACGGCACCAGTCCCGCCTTCTACATCACCCGGTCCGCCCCTGGCATCACCGTCACTGCCCCCTGCCCAGAGTTGCGCAAACAAAAAGGTGGCAACCCCAGGCCTGTGCCAGTATAATCACTGTAGAAATGGCCAATGCCCAAACAAGCAAGTAAGCTTCCTGGAAAATGGCAAATATGCACTCCATTAACTCCAGACATGCCAGTGGATAGACTGAGAACATTACCTTGTTCAAGCAGAATACCAGTAGAGAAGTTTTCTTGCCTGGCTTAAAAGGCTGTGAAAAAATCCAAGATGGCCACACTTTCTACAGTGGAATGTGCAGCCATCTTGGATTTTTTCTGAAGAGCAGGGAGTGAACAAAGAAGAAAAAAATTAAAGACAGTGGGCCCCCAAATAAGTGAACCTTGGGCAGATGCCCTTTTTTAAAGTGGCCCTGGTCCTGCCCTGCACTTTCCTGTGTGTGGCCTATGAATACAGCACTTCTTGTGTTAGGCATCTCTGTATTCATGAAGGGTGGGAACTGGGAAGTCATGCAGGCACCCGCTCTTCCTCTTCTCAAACCTTTGCATCATTCAGATGGGAAAGTTAGGCACGTGCCCTATGGAAAAATGTAGGGTCATTTACACACAATTTTTTGCACTTTGCCCACTGCATGAGGCCTTGTGAAAATAGCTGCAGAATTTATTTCTGTCACTGAGGACAACAATTAGAGTGGAAACATTTCAAACCCTTTATTGATGTCTATGGAATTAAAAATGGCATGAGCTTCTTTTGATGTCCATAGGGCACTACCCTTTTATTGATAAGGTTTTTCAAAATATGGATTTATCTGCCTTAAAATACAGTTCTTGAAGTTAAATGTGATAATACTGTATATGTGCTAATGTATCAATCTCTGGTGCTCTTAAAGGGATGGTTCACCTTTAAGTTAACTTTTAGGGGCAAATTCAGTAACCTGTGGAGTTGCGCTAGCGCAGGCTTCGTCGCACGACGAAGTTTCGCCAGGGCGCCGCTAATACATTAACATCCGAAATTGCGCTCAGGGAGACGAAAGGTAGTGAAGTTGCGCTAGGGTTAATTCGTCAAGCAAAGCGAAGTTACGCTAGTGATGCCTAATTTGCATATGGCACCAAGTTAAAGTACAATGGACGTACATGTAGCAGCAAATACATTACACTACACAAGCCTGGGAAAGCTTCATTAAATAAAAGAGTTGTAATTTTGCCCTATACATGTGCCCACTGTATAGTTTAGGTGCCATTTGTTAGGAAATGTAGGGGGGAAGGAGGGTGCCCCCAAAAAAATTTACGATCTTTTTCAGCCTATCACCCTTAAAAAAAGCAAAAGACGCCAGCGTTTTTTGGGACTTAGAAAAAATGTTAACTTTTTTTGAAGCAAGCCCTATCTACTCTATTGCACTTTGCCTGGTCTGAGGTGGGGAAGGCAAGTCTGGCGCAAGAGGTAACGTTCAGTAAAATGCGCAAGTTAGTGAATTAGCGTAGTTACGTCCCTTTGTCATAGCGCAACTTCGTCTGGTGTAAGGGTGCGAAGTAGCACTAGAGTAGGTCCACTTCGCTAGCGAATTTACGCCAGCGCCCATTAGTAAATCGGCGAAGTAATGAAATGACGTCACGCTGGTGAATTTAAGCTAGCGTTAGGCACTTCAAAATTGAAAACCAATTACAAATTGTCTCAGGATATCACTCTCTACTACATCATACCAAAGGTTAACTCAAAGGTGAGCAGCCCCCTTTAAATAACCTCCAGATTAATACTCTCAACAGTCTGAGACTTGAAGCAAAGTGGAACAAACCAAGAGAAACAATTGGGTGATATTGGAATTTTTTTTTTTTTTGAAGGAAGCAGGTCTGGCTTCCCCTGTCTTTCTTTTAAAGACTTTTGGAACAGATGAAGGGCTTTCAGGAAAGCAAACTTAGAAGCTTAAAGGGATGGCTAACCTTTAAGTTAACTTCTAGTATGTTATAGAATGGCCAGTTCTAAGCAACTTTTCAATTTCTCTTCATTATTGTTTTTTTTTTTTTTATAGATTTTAATTATTTGCCTTTTTCTTCTTACCAGCTTTCAAATAGGGGTCACTTAGCCCCATCTATAAATTAAATGCTCTGTAAGGCTACAAAGTATTTTTATTGCTACTTTTTATTACCTTTTCTATTCAGGCCTCTCCTATTCATAATCCGTGCATGGTTTCTATGATAATTTGGACCCTAGCAACCAGATTGCTGAAATTACAAACTAGAGGCCTGCTGAATAAGAAGCTAAAAACCACAAATATTGAAAAACAAAAAAAATTGTCTTAGAATATCACCATCTACATGATACTAAAAGTTAAGTCAAAGATGAAAAATCAATGCATAGACTGTGCCATTGGGTTTATTTAAAAACACAGAAAAATGGAAATTGTTGTCCCTTTAACATAATATTAAAGGGTTACTGCTCTTAGATTAAGGACCAACTTGTATGATCTAACTCGTTTTACATATGGGCTGTTTTATATGATATAGTTTTATAGAGACCTCCAATGTCCAGTGTTTCCCATTAAGGGAATATAAATAGTGATGGGCGAATAAATTCAATTTCCGATTTTCACGATTTTCAATATTTTTGAGTGAAAACCTTCAAATTTCACGATTTTTGAGTGAAAACCTTCAAGTTTCACGATTTTTAAGTGAAATCTTTCAAACTTCACAATTTTTTGTGAAAACCTTCAAATTTCACGATTTTTGAGAGAAATCCTTCAGATTTCACGATTTTTGTGTGAAATCCTTAAAATTTCACGAATTTTGAGTGGAATCCTTCTAATTTCACGGTTTTTGCGTGAAAACGTTCGAATTTCAAGTTTTTTTCTGGAAATTTTCGCGAATTTTTCAGCGAAGCAAAACGGGAGAAGTTCGCCCATCACTAAATATAAATACTACAACATGAACAATGAATAGCTATTTTATGTGTTTTGTCACAAATCATTGAGGCGTTCTGCATGGGCAACGACACTTCCCATGTGACATTAACATAATTGGATGTTGATAGGACCTTGATGGAGTAGGACCTAGGAGTAATAATATTGTCTGTACAAGGCAATGGCAGTCAGTAGCAGCAATGGACTGCAATATATTGTCCTGGATTATAAATATAGATTCGCTGGAACAGAGGATATTTCTTCCCCTTTAAAATTCATTAGGACAGTTCCATCTAGCATGTGCAATGAAGTGTTGATCCCCAGTGCTCTGAAGGGACATCAGTGAAACAGAAGCTTTCCAACACCAACTGATCTAATTAAGGACTGCGCTTCTCTGTGGTCTGACTGCCAACAAAAATCAAAAGTATCTAAAATATTAGATTTGTGCATGATCAGATTAATGCTGTTTATTGACTGCTTCTCATTGTTTTGTAATTCCAAGATATTAAGGGATACATGTACAGTTAATATGATTGAATTCTGTTACAACTTGGCCACCTGCTGGAACTGACCAGCAGGTGGTGATGTTGTATCAAAAATCATTCATATTAACAATATGTGTATTACGTAAAGGAAAACGATACCCCCAAACAACGCATATTATATGTAAAACCCTGCTTCATGTGAACAAACCATTTTCATAATAATATACTATTTTAGGGGGTTTGTTGATGAAAATTAAGCGTAGGACTGGCCAGATATGGGATGACTTTGACGTAGTTGGCCAGATTAAATATATTGCAATATATGGACAAACAATCCCTGTGTTGTTTAAAGGGTAAGGCATTTTTTAGTAGCAGTATGCACAAAATGCCTCTGTCTTAAATATATTGATAATGGGTTGAGTGCAGAGGACCTCTTGTAGTTGACTATATATATATATATATATATATATATATATATATATATATATATATATATATATATATATATATATACATATTGCAGTTTGGTAAGATTCATAAGTAGTACACTTAATCTGATATAAACTATTTGTTACTTAAGTATTCATTTTGGGGGCAAAGTTTTCCTTTAATTCCTTGGAAGTAAAAAAAAAAAATTATGAATGTAATTTGCATATGTGCTTAGAATAGCACACTAATCATTTTTACATTCACTTATTTTAAAGGTTTACTTACCCTTTAATAAAATGTAAATATAAGCTCCTACTGCGTAACAATTTATGGGTATACAGGTCATGGAACTCCGAGGTGACTTCTAATATCCTCATATTTTCCAACAAGGGGTACTTTATTTATTATAATACACAAGTTTTAGTGACTCATGTGACAAAAATAACATAACTACGGTACTTACCGTTTATAACTGATGACCGTTTATAAGGATATAATTTACAAGATAAGAGATACCAGCACAGGCATAATAATATTATCATGCATGCATATGTATAATTATGCAAATAGAATAACTCATGGTATCAAGTATTACAATAAATGACATTGATAAACTCTCATTAAACATTAATAGTGGTGTTAGAGCATGATATTGCTACTGTGTATATTTCTAAGTTTAAGGTTTCAAATTCATTGTTGTATTTCATAATGTAGTTATTGGAATATTCCTTGTGGAAATATCATGTTTTAAAAGAATTGATTTGTAGTTAAATATATATTAGTAGATCATTTTTTCAAAGTGAGAGGCTTTATGTTACAAAGTTTTACAACTATAGTATTCAGAGCAAGCTCACCGAATTTCTTTGTTGGCTTCTTCCACAGGTATTCTGTGTGTAATACCCAATAGTTCAATGCATTCAGTAGTTGTGGAACAAATCCAGGGCAGCAACTTGTCTGCAAAGTTCTTTATTGGGATAATGAGTTACACTCATTACAACAACATGAATTTAGCGGAAAGACAGAATATGGTTGTACAGGTATGAGACCTGTTATCCAGAATGCTCAGGACCTGGGATTTTCTGGATAAAATATCTATCCGTAATTTGGATCTTCATACCTCAAGTCTACTAGAAAATCATGTAACCATTAAATGAACCGAATAGGCTGGTTTTGCTTCCAATAAGGATTAATATCTTAGTTTGGATCAAGTACAAACTACTGTTTTATTATTACAGAGAAAAAGTTGGATACAAATTTGGATAAAATGGAGTCTATAGGAGATGGCCTTTCTGTAATTTCTAGTTTTTGGATAATGGGTTTCCGAATAACAGATCCCATAACTGCACCAGTATAGGATCTATTATCCAGAATACTTGGGGTTTTCCTGATAAGTTATATTTCTGTAATTTGGACCAGTAGACCTTGGCAAAAAAAGCATAAAATCATTATATAAACCCAAAATGCCACCAATATGGGTTCATGTAGCTGAGCATAGTTTTATTATTACAGAGAAAAAGGAAATCCTTTTTCAAACTTAGAATTCATTACTTAAATATGGACTGTGTTCGGTAGATGACCTTGCTGTATTTAAGAGCTTTCTGGATAACAGGTTTCCGGATAAGGGATCCCATTGACAACGGTTACTGTAAAAAAGATAATTACTACAAATTACTTAAAAAACTAAAATAAACATATTTATCAGTGTAAATATTTACATTTTATTTACATTTTTTGCAAACATTACTGTGCTTAATTTTATGCTTTTATAATAAAGGGACAGAACCTTTTCCAATTTCACACTATGATCTGTGTTCTTACCCTCAATCATACAGTTCTGGCAAACTCGAATAAAATGCTCCCACGACCCAAATTTAAAATATTCATCTTTGAGTTAACCTTTAGTATTATGTAGAGAGTGATATTCTGAGATGATTTCCAATTGCTTTTCTTTTTTATTATTTCTGGTTCTGGAGTTATTTCGTAGTTTTATTTAGCAGTTTGCAATTTCAGCAATCTGGTTGCTAGGGTCCAAATTACCCTAGCAACCATGCATTGATATAACTAAGAGACTGGAATATGAATATGAGAGGCCTGAATAGAAAGATGAACAATAAAAAGTAACAATAACAATTTGTAGCCTTGCATTTGTTTTTTTAGATGGGGTCAGTGACCCCCATTTGAAAGCTGGAAAGATTCAGAAGAAACAGGCAATTCATTCAAAAACTAAAAAAAATAAAGGGCAATTGAAAATCTTCTTAGAATTAGCCAGGGTCGGACTGGGCTGGTGGGACACTGAGGAAAAATCCGGTGGGCCCCCGGCTCTAGATCCACCACCTGGATTTCTTCCCAGGGCTACTGCCTCAGGGCCTCCCGTCTGGCAACCATGTCGCCGCTCGTGCAAGTGCGCACTCGCTAATGCGCGTCAGCACAGCTTTTTGCCGCGACCAAACAGCGTATGTGCTGATGCACATGCAAGAGTGCGCACAAACGTGGCAGAGGGGAGGGTTGCAGGACGGGAGGCAGAAGCCCCGGGCCCCCCAGTCCGACCCTGGAATTAGCCATTCTATAATAAACTAAAAGTTAATGTAAAGGTGAACCACCCATTTGAGCACAATGCATACATTGCGATTTAAAAATCCCGTTTGCATGTAGACAGGATACGTTTTCTAGTCTGGTCTTTCTGATGAAGGGAGTTCCTAGCGGGTCTGGACTGAGATTCAAAATAGGCCCTGGCATTTCAGCTACACAGAGGCCCAAACAGCCCAATAAATAGTGCCTGACTATGGCAACTTAAAGCAGCCCCTCTGGCATTTGCCAGAACCCACAGATTGCCAGTCCAGGCCTGGTTCCTAGCTATATATTGCAAGGCTGCAGATTCATAGTACTGGACGGGCTTTTGAGAAATAGAAATTCTTCTGTGTGGTTTAACTAGAGTGTACTGGTCCCCCCTGCAAAAAATCTTCAGAGGAGCCAAGCGCAACCGATCCCCATACGCCTGCCCCCTCCCTGCCCTGACTCCGCCTATGCCCCACCCTGACTCCGCCCACTCCCGCACAACTTACTTCCCCCTTCCTTGCTGGTAAGAGAGAGCGGCTAGGGAGGAGGGGTTTTATTTATTAGCTATAGAGGAAGCAGACCCCACAGTCCGGGACCCCTGCGACTGTGGGGTCTGCTTCCTCTATAGTTATGCCACTGATTCTGCTCTTAAGGTAATGGCAAAGGTGAGTCTGAAAACAAGACGTACTTATGAAAAAAACTTGATATGAAGGTGTTTCTTTTGGATCCATTTTCAAAGACTGCAGCAGAATCATATCTAATATATTACCTCCAATAATAATCCTTTACAGCTCTAGTTTTTCATGTGCAGTATTTAGATTATGATTTCATCCTATAAAAATGACTGGACACCTTAATTGCCTAGAGAGAACAGATGGAAGACAATCTTAATTTACTGTCATCATAAGAATCCAGTTCTTATCAACAACCCCAGTGCTGCCTTATATGTGAAACTGGTAAATTCAAATGCAGTTCTCCAAACAACAGTTATAGCTGGATTATATCCCAAAGATATCATCTTCTGAACTCCACTTCTCCCTTTTCTGAACAGTAGTGGTGGAACAAACTTGATGTAGATCTGTAAAGTACTTATGTGATAGGAGCAGCCTTATGTCAGGTGTATATGAAAAGTATGGGATCTGTTATCCAGAATGCTCGGAACCTGGGGTTTTCCGGATAACAGATCTTTCCGTAATTTGGATCTTCATGCTCTAGGTCTACTAGAAAATCATGTAAACATTAAATAAACCCAATAGTCTGGTTTTGCTTCCAGTAAGGATTAATTATATCTGAGTTTGGATCAAGTTCAAGGTACTGTTTTTTATTACAGAGAAAGAGATAATCATTTTTAAAAATGTGGATTATTTGGATAAAATGGAGTCTATGGGAGACGGGCATTCCATAATTCTGAGCTTTCTGGATAACGGTTACCAGATAACGGATCCCATACCTGTACTAACAATTCACAAGTCTGTTGTATATTTGATAGGAGGATAGGTCATCAATGTCGTGTATATGCCAGGGACAGACATTGGTGTTTTTGTGATTATTATTCTATGTGTACACGCTTAGGTCACATTTATTTTTGTATATCTCTAAAGCATCCTTCAATTTACATATTTTCCTCATCAGTAAATTTTATATTGCAAGTCTTCCCATTTACAATTATGTACGGAGGTGCAATGGTTAGCACAGCTGCCTTCCCTGGGTTTAATTCCGGCCAGGGCACTATCTGCACTATTTGGGGCAAATTCACTAACCTCCAAAAATTCACCAGCAACCTCTTTGCTCACAGCGCAACACTTTGCCAGACGTAGATTCGCCAGGTCAATGCTAATTCACTAAAATCCGAAGTTGCGTCCAGGGTGCCGAACGCTGACGAAGTTGTGCTAGCGTTGCTGCACCAAGCGAATTGAAGTTGCGCTAGCTTTGGCTAATTTGCATACGGCGGCAAGTTAAAGTTCAATGGACGTATATGTTGCAGCAAATACATTACACTACACAAGCCCGGGGAAACCTTAATAATATAAAATAAAATTGTTATATTGCACTACACATGAGCCCAGTGTATTGATTATGTGCCATATTTTAGCAAATGTAGGGGGGAAAACCCCCAAAAAAATGTATGCTCTTTTTCAGCCTATCACCCTGAAAAAGGACACCAGTGTCTTTTGGGACTTGGGACAAATTTTCAACTATTTTTTTAGGAACTCCTATCTACTCTATTGCACTTCGCCTGGTCTGAGTTGGCGAAGGCAAGTCTGGCGCAAGAGGTAATGTTCAGTAAAATTCGCATCTTAGTGAATTTGTGTAGTTACGTCCATTTGCCAGAGCGCAAATTCGTCAGGCGTTAGGGAGTGAAGTAGTCTATCTCCTTCGCTAGCGAAGTTACGCCAGCAATCGTTAGTAAATCGGCGAAGTACCGAAATTATGTCATACTGGTGAATTTTCGCCCGTGTTAGCCCTTTAGTAAATTTGCCCCTTTATATGTTCCCAACGTACCATGTGCTTGCATGGGTTTCCTCTAGGTGTTCTGGTTTCCTCCCACACTCCAAAATATATAAGTAAGTTAATATTTATTGATAACATTAACATTGATTATATCGTTTTTAAAAATTGTCTATGGGGAGATGGCCTTCCCATAATTCTGAGCTTTCTGGATAATGGATCCTATACCTGTATTACAGTTTTTTAACTACAACCAGTTTTCATTCTGAAAAATATAAATTGTAATATACTTCCAGTTCCAGGGAGTACAAGACTTATTAATGAGCCTTTTAAAAACACAGGATAATTGCAGCAGTTGGTTACTCCCTACAACTTCACTGTATGGCCAAGAAGGTCTCAGCAGTGGGCACCATATGGAATGAACCAATTCTTTACAGTTCATCAAGGACACCCTCAGTCTAGAAAACTGCCTTCTCGATATGCAATCCTACTTATCATATTGATAAAGGGAGGTATAAAATTGTCTCTGTAGCTTTACACTGCATGTCTTGTGATGGACTCCTACTGGTTACAACACCCAAATCAGGTTTCAGTAAAAGTATGTGATGTATTTGACAGGATTGTCAGGTCCTCCATAGATTTAATTATATTAAGGTGTCCGAGCCAGGCCAAGCCCTAGGCAACCTGGCCGGTTGTGGCACCGACTGGGCACGCTGAAGCTCACGAGTGTCTATTGAACGATTGTGTACGTGCGAACAGATGCACATGTACAGATCAACGTGCAATTGGCAAAGCGACGCACAAGTGGACAGTTGGGAAAAGAACGGAGAAGGGACCAGACTAGGGGGAGCAGGCAGAGGAAGTATGTGCTTGGCGCCCCCTCAACTTTGCGCCCTAAGCACGTGCCTACTCTGCCTGCTACCCCTAGTCCGGTCCTGTAAGGGTAGATTTATTAAGGTTCGAGTTGCGTTCTCCACATAAATTCGAGTTTTCAAGGTTTTGTTGGTCAAAAATCAATTTTTCGGGTTAAAAAAAAATTTGAATGTTTTGAGATTCAGTATACCCGACCCTGGAAATAGCTTGAATCCATAGATACACCATCTAAAAGAAGTCGAGGTAATGTAGGAGTCAATGGCAGAAGCCTCTTGAAGCATTTAACAGCCTGCTTGATGTTCGGAGGATCTTGCCTGAAAACTCAAGCCATTCTAGTTTTCCCCCACCAAAAACTCGATTCATTTGAGTTTTCGGATTAACCCTGAACTCGCTGATTTCTAGTTTTTTCCATTCAAGTTTTTTCTTAAATTAGAAACCATTCAAGTTGTGAGTTTATTTGAGGTATAAAAAACTCTTAAAGGGAAAGTAAAGTCTAAAATAGAATAATGCTAGAAATGCTGTATTTTGTATACTTGTATAAACATAAGCATGAACTTACTGCACCACAAGCCTAATCAAACAAATGATTTATGCTTTCAAAGTTGGCCACAGGTGTTCACCATCTTGTAACTTTGTTAAACATCTTTGCAAGAACATATATTCTCCACGGTTGCTTGATATTTACTTTTGTAACAGCATCCATTTATTTTATTGAAAATTCAATAAAACAGTTTTATATAAAAAAAAGAAAAACCATCTTTCCAAGACTAAGACTGTGCACATGCTCAGTGTGGACTGGGCTGCTTAGGGATCGTCCTAAATTATGAAAATAGGGAAACCAAGCTGCTTGAGTTCTGCATGGCTGGGAAGTATGGTGGGGGCTCCCCCTGCTGCTCATAAGTATGATTGTTTCCCTGCAGAGCAGTTAGGGACCGTCTGACAATTCCTATCCACAGCAGTAAATGAAGGGAGAGTTTCACTGCATACAGTCAGGTTTCTTATAAAAAACGGTACACATTTTTTAAATAAAGTAAATTGGAGAAAATAAAAACGGGATTTTATTTGTTTGCCTTTACATTCCCTTTAAAATTCGACCTTTGATAAAAAGAAAAAAACCTAAATTTCTAGATATGGGAGATCTCCAAAATCTAGAAACGACACTCACTGCTTAAATTAAGGAGTGGGTTACCTTTAAGTTAACTTTTAGTGTCTTGTAGCATAGCCAATTCTAAGCAACCTTTCAATTGGTCTTTATTATTTATTTGCCGCCTTCATCTGACAATTTTCAGCTTTCAAATAGGGGTTACTGACCCCATTTAAAAACAACTGCTTTGTAAGGCTACAAATATATGGGTATTGCTACTTTGTATTACTCATCTTTCTATTCAGGCCTCTCCTATTCATATTCCAGCCTGCTAAGCAAATCAGTGCATGGTTGCTAGGGTAATTTGGACCCTAGCAACCAAATTGCTGACATTGCAAACTGGAGAACTGCTGAATAAAAAGCCTTTCAATTAGGATAATTGGGCCAGAAAGCATTGAAAAAAATGCAACTGCTGGGTCAGAAGGAATATGTTTTTACTAAATCCCTGATATGTTGAAATACTTTGTGTTTTAAAGGTTTAATCCCATCTACAATCCCACCTGTATACCTAGGGTAACTCTTTCATGGATATTTTCTATATTTGTAACCATATTTTCAGCTAAAAATAGCCTGACCCGGAAATGTCCAATGCAGACTATATAATTGGTTTCAAGAAAAAAAAGAAAACTGTAATTTTCATGATAAATGAGATACATTACCACTGAACCAGCTTCTTTAAGTATCCATTTTCTCCCCGCTCAGATATTGGATAGTGTTTATCCAAATATAATTCTGTGTAAACAGAGGAAATGTTGGCTGCAGACCTCTCACTGCGAGCTAATAGTGAATGTTTTACATCAGGGAGATGGGGCTTGCTGAATCCTCCTTTTCTCTCCAGCAAAATAATTCTATTTATAAGAAGACAAAAAAGCATCTCCTGTGGTCTAGGAAATCTGAGCGTGGAGTTACCTGCTCCGAAACGCCTGCATTTCTGTAACACGCTGTGTGGCCAAAACAACAGCATTATCTGCCCCCAGTAACAATGACACAGCACAGTGCCAGAAGCTTTTAGAGGCAGCTAATAATAAACCAGATTAACAAGATCAAAACAGCATAGAAATTGTACGTTAATAAGAGGCATCCCAGTGCCAACCCTTCCTGTATAACCGATTCTTATTTGAAACTTGGACACACACTACGATAAGGATTATTTTAAAGCGTTTTTCACAACATTGTACATAAAGTCATATCCGGGGGAAAAAAAAGGGATTAACAAATATAGCCCTTTAAGTTAACTTTAATATGTTTAGTATGCCACTTTTCAACTGGTCTTCTTTATTTATTTTTTATAGTTTTTAGTTATATGCCTTCTACTTCTGACTCAGTCCAGCTTTCAAATGGGGGTCACTGACCCCATCTTAAAACAAATACTGTGTAAGGCTATGAATGTGTTGTTATTGCTACTTTTTATTGCCCATCTTTCTAATTAGACCCTCTCCTTTTCATATTCCAGCCTCTTATTCAAATCAGTGCATGGTTTGCACCCTAGCAACCAGATTGCTGAAATTGTAAACTGGAGAGCTGCTGAATAAAAAGCTAAATAACTCAAAAACCACAAATAATAAAAATGCAAATTCAAATTGTCTCAGAATAGCACTTTCTACATCATACTAAAATTGAACTCGAAGGTGAACAACCACTTTAAATATTTCATTTGCTTTAGAGAAGCCAGTTGCTTAGAGCTCAGTAGTTTATAAGGAGTCCGACGCCTTTATGCTGTAACATTGAGATTTATTGCCGTTTCCCTATCTTGACAGAACCTGAAACATATAATTCTGTATATATTAGATTTCAGCAGAGAGGAAACTATTTGCTTTGCTCGCTTTCTTATTCAGTGAAAAGATCAAAAAAAACTTAACCTTGAAAAGGAATACAACATTTCATATTTCTTATTAAGTATATCATGCATTTGTACTGCTATGGAGACCCCTTTGGCACTTCAGCCTAAGGTTATACTTATATAGGTCCAGGGTCGGACTGGGGGGCCCAGGGCTTCTGCCTCAGGGCCCCCCTCCGGATCCTAGGGGCTACTGCCTCAGGGCCTCCCGTCCGGCAACCCCCTCCCCATGCGCACATGCGGGTCAGCGCGTGCCCTGCTGACTGCTTGTGGCAAGTAGAAAACCAGGGTCTGGCCTGGCGGGGCCCACTACAGCTGGGGGCCCAACTGGTTTTCACCCAGTGTCCCGCCGGCCCAGTCCGATCCTGCATGGGTCCTTAAAGAATAAGTAAACATTCAAAACAAGTGAATTTAAAATCAATGACAATGCTATTCTAAGCACTTTTGCAATTTACATGTATTTTTTTTTAAAAGAATTCCAAGATATTCATGCTATTAATATAAAAATAGACCATGACCATAAAATAGTCATGGAAGTTGTCAAGAAAAAGAAAGATAGGATGGTCTGATGTTCTTCTGGTTAGGAAAGATATGAGAAAAGTCATCTGAGATTTCTAGTGTTTTTCCTAACCAGAAGAACATCAGACCAGCCCTCTTTCTTTCTGACGACTTCCTTGACTACTTCATGCTCTGGAACTGACCAGCAGGTGGCACTCTTTAACAAAATCCATCTATTTTAACAGTATATGTATCCCTTAATATCTTGGAATTAAAACAAAGAATGTAAATTGCAAAAGAACTTAGAATATCTCCCTCGTTAATTTATATTCCCTTATTTAAAAAGTTTACTTATCCTTTCACTACTGGTATGGGACAAATCTGAGATTTTTCTCAGCAGCGTAAGGGAGAGACTGCATAACACCAGCTCCCAAGTCTGCCCTTAAAGTGGACCCGTCACCCAGACATAAAAATCTGTATAATAAAAGTCCTTTTTAAATTAAATATGAAATCCAATTTCTTTTTTTTATTAAAGCATTCATAGCTGTTGTAAACTCACTTTAAAATATCAGCTGTCAATCAAATATTGCCTACCCCACCTCTATGCCTAGGCATAGAGGCGGGGCAAGCAATTACTTTCACTTTCCATTCAGCACTTCCTAGATATCACTGCTCTCCCTACATTCCCCCAGCTCTCTTAACGATTTAATTGTGTAACCAGTGCATGGGGATGGACATTGAGCCCCTGTCCCCTGGTGCACAAACAAGATTCTGAGATGATACAAGGCTTGCCTTAATAACAGTGTCCACAAAATGGCTCCTTCCTGGTTGCTATAATTATGAATTCCCAGACTGATGGAAACATTATTCAAATAATTTATACAGTGTAATTAAAGTTAATTTTGCTTGACTAACATGATAAAATAGGATTTGGAATAATTTTGTTTGGGTGACGGGTCCCCTTTAATCCTGTTTTGGCTGTAGCCGCAGACCCTTGAGGTTGACCAGTTCCCTTCAAAATGCATGTGTGTCAATTCTCATGGGCTACTTAGGTCCAGCCATTTACATCCGAGTTACATAGTTACGTTGGGTTGAAAAAAGACCAAATTCACATCCTTACACATACCCACTGAAATTATATACACCAATATCTATATTAATTGTAGATGTAGTATCACAATAGCCGTAACTGAATCAGCCATCACAACATCACCGGCAGTGCATTCCACAACCTCACTGTCCTGACTGTGAAGAAACACCTAAGTTGCTTCAAATGAAAGTTCTTTTCCTCTAGTCTAAAGGGGAGGCCTCTGGTACAGTGATCCACTTTATGGAAAAAAGGATCTCCCGCTGGAGGAATCCTGTCCCCTCGCAAGCATAATAATAGTTTAAATCTTCCATCCTCTTAACCAGTTTAGTTTCTGTGCTCTCTCCAGCTCATTTATATTGCTTCTAGGCCTGACCTGAGTTTATAGCTTTTTTTCTGCCGCATTCCCTTAGTATTCTGGTATCCAGCCTGCCCTGTGTATACTTGATTCTTCTGTAATTACTGGTCTGACCTTACACTCCTTTTCTACTCTCTTAGCTTCATCTTATACTGTTTGGCTCTACTCCATCCTGCTCATTAATTTCCAGGCCTTCAGCCATTTTGTCCTGCCTAGACGTATTGTACACCTGCTCCTTCCTATTTGTTCCTAATAGTCACCTTTTGGGGCCTAATACTACTTGGTTGTCACACCCTTCCTCAATCCTGGGTTCTCCCATTACAACTCTCTTCTAGAAAGCAAACCCATAAAAGGACATTGTTCTCTTTCATAGAAAAAAACAAGGTAATTTTAACAGTCTTGTGTTAAATGACACACATTGTAGACTGTTATGATGCCACTGAGCAAAAATAAGTTTTTTAATGGAGTATGGCACAAAAAGATTCACAGGTTTTCCTTTGCAACTGTATAATAGCCTGCACTTAGTTGCATGGTCTGTGGTGCGAGGATTGGGTATGGTTGCTCTGTTTACTGGAGTGTTTGGGTTCAGCTGAAATGGTTGCAGCTCTGGGTCTCCCTTGTAGCAGTATGCAGACTGAAATGAATGTCCTACAACAGTGGCCCCCAACCAGTGACTCATGAGCAACTTATTGCTCACCAATTGCATGCAAGTGGCTTCCAGTGGTCTCAAAGCAGGTGCTTATTTTATAATTTCTGGCTTGGAGGCAAGTTTTTGTTGAAAAAAAAAAAACAGGTGCAATGCCAAACAGAGCCACCTGTAAGCTGCCAGTCCACATAGTGGCTACCAAATAGGCAATCATAGCCAAGGAACTTTTTCATGCTTGAGTTGCTCCCCTACTTTTTTTTACATTTGAATGTGACTCATAGGTAAAAAAAGTTTAGGAAACCCTTGCCCTACAAACAAGTCAGCCTTCCTTAGCTAGCACTACTGTCATTTATGGTCTGTGTTCTCTTGTTAATAGCAAATGTAACTCTAATAAACCAACTCCCAGTATTTTCCTTGAAAATGTATGCTATTGTAAAATTGAAAACAAAACCCTAAATTTGATGTCGGTGTGACAAGGCTTACTTTAAATGGATTGCTCTGTTCCCTGCGTGTGCCTGTGTGTGTGCCATACTCTGCCTGCCCTATGCTATTTGGGTGTGCCATACTCTGCTTGCCCTATGCTACCTGTGTGTGCCATAATCTGCCTGCCCTATGCTCCAGGTGTGCCATACTCAGCCTGCCGTACGCTACCTGTGTGTGCCATACTCTGCCTGCCCTATGCTCCCTGTGTATGCCATACTCTGCTTGCCCTATGCTACCTGTGTGTGCCATAATCTGCCTGCCCTATGCCCCAGGTGTGCCATACTCTGCCTGCCGTACGCTACCTGTGTGTGCCATACTCTGCCTGCCCTATGCTACCTGTGTGTGCCACACTCTGCCTGCCCTATGCTCCTTGTGTGTGCCATACTCTGCCTCAGTCTCTCATTCAAATCAATGCATGGTTGCTATGGTAATTTTGGACCCTAGCAACCAGATTGCTGAAATTGCAAACTGGAGAGCTTCCAAGTAAAATCTAAATAACTCAATAAACAATAATAATATTAAATGAAAACCAATTGCATATTGTCTCAAAATATCACTCTCTACATCATACTAAAAGTTAACTCAAAGGTAAACAACCCCTTTTGGGGAAAAAATATATAACTGCCTTGCTTTACGGGCCATTAATGTTAATACACCCAAAAATGTAAAGTAGTACAAAAATTCAATAAAACCCCTAAGCTCACTATAAACCCATAAAAAGTAAGACGAGTCATCCCATTTTCTGCTGGGTGGAAGAAGAGAAGAGTGGGGTAAGTCTAGAAATTAAGATGGAAGTACGTTTCTTGAAGGCACAGTTTTTTTTCTTTTTTTTTTAAATAACCCACTATACACTATGCAGGATTGGGGGTCAAGAAATACTCTGCATGACCATTTTTCTAAAAAATAGTAAGTCTAAAGACTCCTGCTTCTGTGCACTTGGTCTGCATTGTAGCTTGACAGGGGGGGTCAGGCAGTAGTAGAACTACTGGGGGTGCAGGGGTGTGACTGCACCAGGTCCCGCACCCCCTCGGGCCCGCTGGCGGTTCACACGATTGCGAATCCGTCACCATCCCGGTTTCCAGAGGGGGGTATTGAATGTGCAAAGACACATAGAAGAATTGAAAGTTAAATATAAGTTGGTTTCGTAACCCCCTTTTTTTCGCTGGTTAATATTTGGTGGCTTTAAAATTATAAACACAAATGAAGCATGAAGAGATAGGACTAAAGAAAAATGCCTTATTTATTGTTCTTTTGCCTGCAGCATTGGCCTTCAAAAGATGATCGCAAACATTCTTTCCAGTGAAGTCCAGGATCTAGTATGTGGTATTGCTTGTAGATAATTCTGTCTCATATAAAAAAAGCTGCTTGGACCTATGACTCAGCTTCCTCATTTTCAATGGATGTACATAGCTGTCACAGCTTTTATAACTAGATTCCTGAATAAAAAAAACATTTGGTATCAAGCCAAACAATGCAGATGTGTCATGGAAATTTGTACAGTCATTTACCGGAATTCAAAAAATAAGCATTACATGTTCAGAGTAGCATAGGCCACAGCAAGGAATGAGACTGTGTATGTGTTTGTGTCTAAGTTAAAGCCACCATGCAAAGATCTTGCTGTTAAACAGATGGTTTTTTAATGGAAATGCTTGCCCTGCGGCCCATGTCTCTTTAACACAACAACACAGTAACTTTACATAGTTACCTAGTTGATTTGGGCTGAAAAAAGACAATAGCCTAAGAACGACCCACAGCATTTATATATACACATACCTATCGATACACTCACATATATTTAAAAATAGAAATACTTACACAAACTCACACAACATGGTATTCTACAACCACACTGCTCTTGTTATGAAGAACAATTTGTGCTGCGTCATATACAAGTTCAATTCAGAGTAATCATGCCCCCTCTCCAGAGAAAACAACCCCAAGCTTGGTAGTCTATCTTAAAAGGGGTGCATATCCCTCATTAAGCTGCAGATTATATGGAGATCTACAGTATATATATATATATAGTGCTTACGGGTCGCACAATCATAAGCCACTTTGCATCACTCTATCTCTCTCTCCTTGAGAAAGGTCCTAAACGTTGCATACATGAGTGATGTTTCAATAAAATAGTTTTTTCACATGATTCTGGAGTGCTGGTCCACATTGAAAATTATATATATATATATATATATATATATATATATATATATATATATATATATATATATATATATATATATATATATATATATATATATATATATAAAGATATATATATATATATATATATATATATATATATATATATATATATATATATATATAAATATATAACATGAGATCTTAAGACTAATATAGCCTTGCATATTATACTTGTCCAATAAGACACTAGTAGAATCTGTGATCACAACTTATCCCAGTAGGGTATGCCTCAATGCCCTCACCTTGGAAAACCTATAACGCTGTGCCAAGTGAAAGTCTAAATAAGTGGCCTCTTGTTCATTATTCTCATCTTTCTGAAAAAAGATTCTTCACTTTGTTCTTTTGTAAATTACAAGAATGTACTTCTTGAAAGCACAAAGTGCCTTTTCTCCATAGAAAATAACCTCCACTTATATAGTTAGTATTTTCTTGAAGTACTTACACTGTCAGCTTTTATGGTAATTTATCAGCAAATTCAAAAGCAAAGGACCAAGGACAGACACCAGAGGTACTCCACTAACAACATCAGTCAGTTTAGAAAATATACTATTTACATTTTGTGGCTAGTTCTCTTTGCAAGTAACAATATTAAGGTCAAAGCCAATATTCCTTAATTTAATGTGGTATTGTATCAAATGCTTTAGCAAAATCTAAGTAGATCACATCCACTGCAAACCCAATGTCTACTTTTCTGTTCACCTCCTCAATGAAAGCAAGGTCTAATACCTTATTATAAAACCATGCTAGCACAAACGTATACTATTGAGATTTGAAATATATTCCAGTATTTTATATATTATTGTCCCCTACAAAAGATTTCCTACTACACATGCCAGACTAACAGGACTATAGTTTTCAGGCTGAGAACAGATCCCTTTTCAAAAAGTGGCACCATATTAGCAATTAATCAATCTCTCGATAGACAATCATTAACAATAAGAAAAGTTTATTGTGTGGTTCCTTATATATCTACATCCATCTTAATTATCCATCTTAATATTCAAAAAGTTTTTTTTTAGAGTGAGAGGTCCTTGCACTCCAAGATCTGCATTCCCCCATGAGTGCAATGCGTCTACATTCAGCAGCAATCTATTCATGGGGCACAGGGATGTCCTCCTCCCATCCCTCTACCTGTCCCCTTATTTGCATGCCATTCAGACAGTTAGTGAGTGCTGGTGGATTCAGGCTGCACAAGAACCCTGTACTTAAATCAGGCAGTAAGGACTGGGCTGCCTTGTGCCTGCTGTCTCTGCATCCAATAAAATATCTGGTGCAAGAACAGGGAGCAGCAAGACCCTGGGCACAATTGCTTCTTAAATAAGCACTAAGGGGAGAAATGTTGTGCCTGTTAATGCTTTAACACTTGTGCCTCGGGCCATTATTAAATTACCCCTATGTGTTCATTGATTCTCTGGCTCCATTTATATAATGCTATATCTGATGCAATGATCTGATCATATTAAATGTAAAAAATATATATTTTTCACAGTAACGATAATGACACATGGGGCTACTAAAAGTAAAGCCCTTATTGCAGATACCAAACGCCGTCAGTTTAGCATTACCTAAATAAATAAAATGAGTACACTTAATTACTGAGATTATATAAATTACTTGCCTAAACCTCTAGGTGCTGAATCAAAAATGAACTGGTTGCAATAAGCTTGAATTGTTTTTGGTGAAATTAATTAATTATTCAAAAACCAAGAGAAATCCAGAATTCAAAAACGGAAATGGGTAAAAGGTTGGAGGACCGCAGAAATAACTCCAATTATTACTACATATCAAGTGACAGATTTACCTTATCATGTACAGCTGTATAACAAGATATTGATCTATAATACAATGCAATAATTTATTTCAGCCATGTCACTGTATTGTGGTGAATGGTGATGCTACACTGCTGGCATCCTTGCTTAAAATGACAGATATATGAGTGCCGCCTTTAATGCAGAGAATCAGCTCCAATAAAGAAACTTTTCTTTCAGACTTTGAAGGAGATCTTACAAAATACACATGGATTATGAAATACATGGAGATTAATAGTCTATGAAGGTAAGATCAATTTAGATACTGTTGTTCAGTAATGTATAATACAGGTATGGGATTTTGTTCCCGGTTTTCCAGGCGTTCTGCTGGCCCAGTCTGACGCCGCCTGTGTGTAAGCATATTAGATAACTTATAAGGTTTTTGGAATACAGTGGTTTTAGGAGTACCAAAAAGCCTTCATTGCTGTCTAACTTCTTTAAAACTATGCTGTTGCAGGTGCTGGACAAACAACAATAAATCTATAAATGTGTGCAGACATGGTGATATGACAATAATTGCAGACCGTGAGGCAGCATCTAGAATTTGGTATCTGTTTCAAAAGCAATTTGATTGGCTGATGTTGGTTACTAGATAAGGAGCAAACTGTGTGCCTTTGTTTAAACTGTTGGCATTTCTGCCTGTTTCAGACATGTACACTGTTTCAAATAGCCAGTTTAAAATGATTTCATAGACCAAATGTTTCACTGGTAATATTATAACCTTCTCCCTTAAGCTCTTAAGGGTGCAGAATACAGAATATTGTTGAACAATAAAAAATAAAAAAGAATACATGGGAACTATTAGCCAGAATGCTTGGGGTATGAGGGATGAGGGTTCTTTCCATTGTATGGATCTCCATACCTTAAGTAACATGGCAAGTTTGGTTGAAAAAAGATACACGTCCATCTAGTTCAACCTTCGGATCAGTGCCTAAATCAACTTGTACTATGAGCTATCTTCTATAACCCTGTAAGTCCTCATTCGCTAAAAAGCCATTCAATCCCTTTTTGAAGCTATCTAATGTATCAGCCAATACTACTGATTCAGTGAGAGAATTCCACAGCTTCAAAGCTCCTTTATTCTAATATGGGTGCTCTTGTTTTTGTTGGAAGGATCTACCAGTAAATAAAGCAAGAGATTATTAAATGATTGTCAGGGAGCTGGGAGCTCCCTCCAGGGAGGTAGTCAGGATCAAGGAGGAAGCCCTCTAGTGGGACCAAGGTCGCGGTATCCAAAGGGTTAAGCAGAATCAGTAGTAGTGGTCACAGGCAGGAGTTAATGAGGGCAGGCAGATCAGATGCAAAAGTCCAAAGTCCAGGCAAAGTTCAATAACACAGGCAGGTAACAAGAATCACAGATAGGGAGCAGGAATCAAGGCTGGGAGCAAGCAAGGACAGGAACCCAGGATCAATAGTGGTTTGAATCCTATTCTTGGGTGCCGTCACAGTGTTTTGGGCGCCCTTTTATGACGAGATCCCGGCACCAGTGATGACGACATCATGCAGCGATGCTGCAGCCATGTGTTCAGCATGGGCGCCACCATCTTGGATCTTCACTGACCGCCGAGAATGTAAACAGTGCCGTCGGGTACTTCTGGCAGTCCTGACAATGATCCCCTTTTATATTTATACATAGTTATCATATCGCTCCTGTATGCCATATTCTAGATGGGGCCTTACCAGAGCTCTGTAAAGTGGAAAAAAAAACCTTCTCGTGCAAATCAATGCCCGTTTTAATACAGCTCAAGACCTTGTTTGCCCTTGCAGCTGCCAACTGGCATTGCTTGCTACCGCCAAATGTATTGTCTACAAGGACTCCAAGCTCCTTCTCAATAATGGATTTGCCTAGTGCAGTTCCATTAAGGGTATAATTGGCTGCATAGTTTTACATCCCAGGTCTATGACCTTACATTTATTAAGCTTGAATCCCATCTGTCATTTAGCTGCCCAGATTGCCAGTTTGTCAAGTTCCTGCTGCAAGGATGCCACATCCTGGATCGAATTAATTGGGCTGCATAATTTTGGGACATCTGCAAACACTGACACGTTTCTTGCAATACCCTCATCTAAGTCATTAATGAACAAGTTAAATAAAAGTGGGCCCAATACAGAGTCCTGATGAACCCCACTAAGATTACAACAATCACCCTCTGTACCCGATACTGTAGCCAGTTTCTTATCCATGTACAAACAACTTTGCTAATACCAACAGTCTTTAGTTTAAAAGCATTTGTTTGTGGATTCTTGCTTTGGCAAAATCCAAATAGATCACATCTACTGCCCAGCATCTTACTTACCTCATCATAAAAAGCAATCCAATTTGTCTGACATGACCTATCTTTCATAAAGCCATGCTGATAACTGGTCATAATGGCATTCTCCGGAATATAATTTTGAATGTGATCCCGTAACAAGCCTTCAAATAACTTGCCCACCACGGATGTCAAACTTACTGTCCTATAATTGCCAGGCTGAGATTGCAATCACTTTTTAAATATAGAAATTACATCCATGGACGGGCCAAGCTGACAGGGTGCCCTAGACAGCTAACCCCGCCCCTCTGCGTGCGTGTGTACGTGAGCGCACCATGACATAGGTGCAACAAAGGGGAAGCAGCTAGGGGCAGGAGAGGGATGGATGGACAGAGGAGCAAACTGTTGCGTAACTACCAGGGGTGTAGTGGGAGCAACTGCACCAGGTACCGTGCCCCCTGCACCCCCGATGGGGCCCACGTGCCAGAAGGGGACGTTGCTAATAAAAGTAGACTATAGTAGGGAAGGCATTTATTGTACAAACATACCAGTAGGTGGCGTTTTGCGTGTGAAGTCCTTTCCAGGCGCAGTAGATCATAGCTGATTTTTAACTTCCTGGCCATTTCAGGAAAGTCCTGCCATGGATTATTCAGCAGGTACTGTAGTGCAGTGCAGCTAGAGAGCACAGAATTGATCCAAAGTTTAGTGAGCCCCACCTGCCCAGACCAACTGTCTTCAAAAATTTTCAGCTCCCAGGGAGCAGTGAATGGTCCAGCAGGGGGAGCTCTTTGTGTCTAGCAATTAACCTATTCATCCAGGGGAAGTGTTGCTGCTGGTATGTGTTGGAAGAGCAATAGAATCGGCAAGTATTCAGGTGGAGAACCTTGGGGGCCACCCCAGGTAAGGCATGAAGCGATATGCTGTAGGCAGAGGGGAATAAAATGGCTGTTGCAGGATACTAGGACCGGAGGTTACACTGTAAATATCAGGACCCAATAGGACTAAGGGACAGCCATGTACCCAATTCAGATATTGGTTGACTACAATTCCCACAATGCTCCAAACAATTTGCTCTCTGAGGCTACATGTTATATTTTTTATTACTTTATATTTATGTTCTCTGTTTATCTGTCACTTATCTTTTAACTCACTGTCTGCTTATTATATAGCTACCTACAGCCAAAACATTCTCAAGAACTGCAAAATAAAAAGCTGTATAATTCAAAATTTATAAACAAATGGTGGCCAGCTTTTTCTTGGAATATCACGGTCTACTTCATAATATAATTAAGTCAGTTACAGTTCAGGTCCAGTCTGTGGTGTCTGGGGGGGCCCAGTTTTAAACTGCTCTCACCGGGGCCCTTCGATTTCTAGTTACGCCACTGGGAGCGAACAACAGTGGGGGTAGGTGAGACTAGGGGTAGGCAAGAGGAATCTTGAATAGGCACCTGCCCAGTGCCCCCACATTGTTGCGCCCTAGGCAGTTGCCTCTTCTGCCTACCACTAGTTCTGGCCCTACATCAGCTTTCCCCAAATCTAAAAATACAATCCCAGATTAAAGCAAGTCTGAGAAAATCAGAAATAGACCAAGCTCTCTCAGTACCAAATGATGTATTCCATCTGGCCCTGGTACCTTGTTCACATTAATTCTGAGTAACCCTTTATGAACCATATGATCATATCTTGTGTCAACCACTGACTGAGCTGAGCCAAAGGTGCAGCTATGAGGTGGGTCTTGGAACTCTGACACTGAAAAAATATCAGATTTAGCACATTTTCCTTTTCTGTATTCATTATAACCATATTGTTTCCATTATTTAGAGAAGCCACTCTCTCAACTAGCATCTTTTTACTATTAACATACTTAAAAACCTTTTTGTGGTTAGTGTTAGCCTCTGCCACAATGCTCATAATGCCCCAATATATGCTCAGAAGGAAAGCCCTTAAGGAGTTAAAATCTGCTTTTCTGAAATTCAAAGCCCTTGTTGCCCCAATGTAATTTTGCAGCAAACATTAAATGAGATAATGGTATGGTCTGTTAAAAATAATTTAAACATTAAATAAACCCAACAGGATAGTTTTGCCACCAATTTGGATTAATTCAGTTTAGTTACCATCAAGTATAAGTTGTTTTTCATTATAACCGAGAATAAGGAAATAATTTTCCAAAAATGTTAATTTCTTTTTATAATGGACCCTATGGGAGATGGCCTTCCCGTAAATTGGCTTTCTGAATAACGGGTTTCTAGATAAAGGGCCCAAAATTTAAAAATTGGAAGGGGTGGATGATGGGAAAGTGGGCAGGCCCGGATTTGTGGGAAGGCCCCGGTCTAGTGTGACAAAATGCCCAGCCGCTCTCTCTGGAGCGCTGGGGATGCGCAGCTCCCCAGTGCTCCTGCGCTTGTGAGGAGGGGCCAGTGACGGCACTAGAACCGCACGGCTCAGGGGTATAGGGGTCCCCATGATGCCCAAATAATGAGCAATTTCAAAATATATTGATAAAACAGGAAAATATCTGGATATGTTGGGGGCCCTAAAATTAATTTGCTGTGGGGCCCAGTAACATTTAGTTACTCTTCTGCTATGTCAGGGAATGGCAGGGACTTGCTGAAACAGCAATCACCACTTTCTAACACAAAGCCTGTGTGCCAAACTGCTGTTTATTTTCATCAGAAGCATTAAGATTCAGTTTGCATCCATTTGGGCATTCATTATCTTTAAATTATTGCATTTTTTTGCAAGAGGTTCTGATTGCCACAGATTTGGCATATGCTATAAAAACAGAAATTGTGCCATGGTTTATTTTGCCTTGGCTCACTATAGCTTGACATGCGTGTGTATTTACATTAGCAGAGAGACAGTTAAGATAACACAAAGAATTAGACTAAAGCATTATATTGCTTTATTTCTACTTAAACATTTCCCAGAAGCTAAGGATCACAACCAGCAGTTGCTGTCACAAGAAATCCCGAAGTACATAAAGCAACAACATTCTGAAGAATACAGCCTCCTGTAACAGAATACATCAGGGATCCATTCATTGCATATCAGCATCAATCCAACCCACTGATACTCAATGGAAATGATACTTTATGGATCTTTTTACTGGATGTGTCCCACTTGATTACATTTTATGGCTACTATATAAAATAAAAATAACAAGCTAACCCAAGGCTTTTTTCCTTTGTTGACTGTAACAGGAGTGTCACAATTTATAACACTCTACCCCACTAGAATGTCAGGGAAATTAACCATTCAAAACAGGGGCACAACAGAGAAAAGGGAAAAGCAGAGCCAGAATGGGCCTTTGGGGTGTGCCTTATGACGGCGAACAGGGTCTCATGGGGATTGGGTGCACCACACTGATTATCATCTTCCTGTATAAACAACTGAATGGCAGGGAGTATAAAAATTAATCTTTATAATAAGATATTTTAGCTAGCTCTGGTCTGTATTTCAAGCAGACAGTAGATAAAGTGAGCAATATACTTTATACTTTATAGGGTTTGTGTGCTGCTTTTCAAAATGTCAATAGGAACCCACTTCACTATGTAGCGCAGGGCACCATTTACCCTAAAGGCCCCCATACACGGACCAATAAAAGCTGGCGACAGATGAGTCGGCAGCTTATTGGCCCACGTGTGGGGCCATCCGACGGGCTTCCACGATCGATATCTGGCGAAAGTCGGTCAGATCTTGATCGGGCAGGTTAAAAAACCCTGTCTAATTGCTGCCGCATCTGTGTGTGTATGTGGTCCAGCGATCTGTCCGCCCGTATCTGATCCATTATGATCTGACCTTTGGGCCCTAGGGCCCACAATCGGATCAGCTGGTATCGCCCAGTTCAATGTGGGCATATTGGGGAGAGATCCGCTCATTTGACGATCGCTACGTCTATGGCCACCTTAAGACTTGCCATTCTGGTGAACAGGAAATTGTCCCATGAAATACTGCTTTGGATTTAGAGTGCCATCATAGAACTTTGAACAAACAGACATGGAACAGTTTTATTGTGATGCCATACACAACAATTTTCAGGGCTAACCCCCATGTTGTTTAGACATGTTGTGTAGACATGTTACATAGTAATATAGTAACATAGTAAGTAAGGTTGAAAAAAGACACACGTCCATCAAGTTCAACCTTTTAGTTTTTTTTTAATCTGCCTAACTGCCAGTTAATTCAGAGGAAGGCACAAAACCCATCTGAAGCCTCTCCAATTTGCCTCAGAGGGGGGAAAAATTCCTTCCTGCAATCGGACTAGTCCCTGTTGTGTCTGGTGGCACAGTAACACCAATTTGCACTGAAAGTTCTGCAGTTCAAGTTTGTATAAAGTTACATAACATCAAACATCAAGGTTTCCTTCCATCAAAAGGTGCTAATTTTGGAATAGGTGGAGCAACCAAACGCAAATATACAGAAGTGCAAGAAGCACTTTTTGACATAAATAACTTTAATGAATGGGATATTTTTGCACAACTACTGCTAACAACTTTGTATGACCAAACTGCACTTAGTCTTAAAGGACCCCTATGGATATTTGGTCTTTTTTTTTTTACTACGCCACTATATTATTGTATTGGGTTTACGTAAAGTAAGGAAACATGCTTCGGAAGAGGCAGAGCTTAAAGTCGTTGGAAAGCTGGTGGCAGTACAGGCAGGGCAGCAGAAGAGAAGTGGATGAGAGATGAAGGATAGCATCTATTATAGGATGGAGTTTCTATAGGGAAGCCCTTGCCCAAAGCTAGCAAGAATATTGGCATTATACTTCTGTAAGGTCATTGATTTTTGCTGTGTTTTTGATTTCTCCTTTTCCGTTACTTGAATTATGTTTCCAACGTTAGATTTAGTATGTCCAATGTGTGCTACACATTTTTTTTAGTTTAGCAAGCATATCAATATTAATTGTTCCTTTGCTGCTCTTAGATAAGTCTTTGGGTGCCTGCCAGTCTTGCCATAATACTTTATAAGTGTAGACTGGCCAGGGCAATTACACTGACAGCCTGCCTGTATCTTATATTCGCTAACTCATATGTGAAGCCATAATAAAAGGTTAGCATTATACCCCAAAAAGCTTTTATTACACAGGGTGGAAATGGCATTAAGCATTAAATTATATTCCTGCAGGAATTATTTATTAGTTAGACAAGCATAGAGTCAAACTAGATCATCTGTATTCCAAAAAAACGATAAGACTAAAACGAATGCAGTGATTTGCGCATAACTAATGTAATTTACACAGATATGGCTAGGCCTAGGATAGAGACTAGCTCTTCTGTAGCCTGAAACCTAAAAAAGAATGGAGAATTCTCCAAGCTTTGGTGTTTAGGTTCTCTTCTGGGTCCCAGACTTTCTGCAGCAACACTTTTGAAAGTCCATCTTCGGCACATAGACAGCCACGACAGCAATAAAAGCAGCACATCGGAGAACAGGATGAGTAGTCCGTATCCAACAGGTCACTTGTCAGTTAGTTTCCAGTCCAAGGATAATAGCAGACAACTAGTATCAAAATCCATAGACAGGCGACAGTGCAGGAAATCTTGAACTCTTGGTAAACATAAAGTAGAACTGTTATGGGCAGAGAACTGGCAGAAGATAAAGCATGAGAAAAGCCTATGATGAAAATGTTGGAAGGGCATGCAAATCAGCATCCATATTTTGGGCCTGATTTTTTCTAAGCTACAGTACCCCCATCACTGATGAGCTAGTGTGCCCTTGGGGTTTAATAATACTTATCTGCTGAGTATGAGTAACTGCACAAGTGATTGTTGTAGTGTTTGTAAACCATTTTCTTCACCGACGAGACCAGCACATTATCTCATTACTGTCTATGGGGTACCAGCCGTTTACCTTTAACACGTGACATGATACCCATAAAAATGTGTGTGCAGTGATGGGCAACTAAATCAAGGTGTTTATAGGGTATTTGTGTATCAATGTTGTTTCTGAGCAACTGTAATGGTGGAGCTAGACTCTTTGGTTCACATTGTTCAGGCCTCCCTCCACTTTCCCCCCTCCAGTTTTTGTAGGGCACCTTATAGTAACCAGTAAAAGGAAAGTATCATTGTTTTACCCTAAGAGAATGAAAGACTTAGAATGGGATAGTAACATATCTGTATATGCCATGTTAAAGTGCAAAGGGTCATGCATTTGTTCTACTTTATGGTTTAAGGTGCACCAGTAGCTGATTTGCCTTACTTTGACCAATCGCATTGTGTATGGGACTAAAATAATGGACAGATTTCCCTATTGATAACTGATCAGCACCCATAAGCAAAACACAGCTGACTGGAACACACTTGAGTGGCCATATAGTTAAAAAAATTGCCATTGGGCCTTCTGGCGAAAATCATTTTAGTGAAAACCCTAAACCTTGATAGTAAGATGATTCTCCTTAATATACATTGAAAATACTTATTGGTCAGTACCCCCTGGGCCCCCAAACCTGTTGACCTCTCCAGTAGTCACAGGATCTGCTTGCTCTATAGTTAGACTCCTATTAATGAAGCACCCGCTGACTCCTGTTAATAAGTGGGTGCCACACTGACCAGGACTGGCTTGATATGTGGGTAGGCTAGGCTGGGCTTGCTGGCATCATCCTAAATGTTTTATATAGGCTGTGGCTGGTTCATAGTGATTGGTTACACAGCAACTGAACTTGCAAACTCATATGCTAGAGGCAATACAGTTTCCCTGCAAGACCCAACTGAGATGTTACCATGTTGATGCTGATGCTCACTCATGTTGCCTCCTACATAGAGAACTGGCTACAAAAATATGATAAAGTCATAGGATTTTATGGGTCCGAGAAAGGGAACAATTATAATTATATTATACTTTTAATAAGTGTCCTTTAACTTGAGTGTACACCTCTACTCACAAACATATAAAGAGATTAAGTGGCCCAGATGCAGGTAGATTCGTTACTGCTAATGGTAAGTGGGCATCACACCATAAAATAAGAGATGGACGAGGTATAATTATATTCTCATGGATATAAGGCACCATGCTTACTGAAATAATGACTACATTCAGCTTTAAGGGGTAGATTTTATAAAGCATTTTGATCAGAACAAGGGGACAGAATCAGGACCCAAATGCAGCCAGTGGGGGGGGGATGGGACAGTTTGTACAGTAATGTGATACACGTGGTTATGCGTGAGACCTTTGCAAGTACGAGTGTGTATACACAACACACACCAGCAGGCACAGCAAACAAATAAAATCAAGCTTATTGTAAAAATGAATAAACTCGGTATGTTGGTCACATACACCGTGACATTTATACAGGGTGCAGGTGTTACATTTATCATAGCTGAGAGCAGCTGCAGGTAGGCAATGGGTGCATAGTAGTTACAGCTGAAAAATGAGACCGTGATTAGACGCCACTGATCCCCAGAGAACAAACTTGAATTCCATTGTATAAATTATTTGAATTTTCTTTCCTTCAGTCTGGGAACTCATAATTCTAGCAAGTAGGTACAGTAGTAGCCATTTTGTGGACATTGTTATTAAGGCAAGCCTTGCATCATCTCAGAATCTTGTTTCTGCACCATAATGGTTAAGAGATTGGGGGGAATGTGGGGAGAGCAGTGACAAATAGGAAGTGTTGAATGGAAAGTGAAAGTAGCTGCCTGCCCTGCCACTATGGAGGGGCAGACAATATTTGAAAAGGACTTTTATAATACAGTTTTTTATGTCTGGGTGACATGTCCACTTTAAGGACAAACACTGGGGAAGGAATGCAGTGTATAGCTGACTGGTTAATACAGCTACACAGGAAAATGCTTCCCAACTGGGGTATCCATATTTCTCTTCATTATTGTTAATACATGTTCCCTCACACATTCTTTTAATATATGCACATTTCTCCCAACATAATGCACATGTTACATACAGTACATAGTATTACAAGTATAAGGACCCCTTATGTCATATAATTTACTAGAAACAGAAGGTGCAATTTGTCACTCTACACCTAAAATTTCCATATAAATCAAGCCAGGTATTACCTAAATGGCTTCCCAGATTACATCTCCTATCCATACCACACAAACTGGATGACGATCTACTACCCAAAGTAGGAGCCTTTACAACACAACAATGTCAACATTATCAAGAATATCTTTTATTTTGTTGGCATGAAATAGGATTGGAAGACATTTATAAATAACTGATTTTACCTTTGAGAACCCCATTATATTCCAAAAAAAAAGGTTTCTTTTTTTGGCACTTAATCATAAAGCACCCTCAGCCATTCTTTGAATTTTTGGTAACAAAGGGTTGAGGATATAGAAGCCATTTATATTTTAATATATACCTCATATCTCTGAGTTGACACATTTTGCATTGTCAGAAGTGGCTGTTATTCTCACTGAAAATTATATGAATTGATTCGCTTCTTTGATATCAGATGGTCTGGGACTTGTTTCAGAGGTATTTGGTGAAACCAGGAAACTGCTGACTTGGGAACTGCATTAAAAACACAGCCGTGTCATCGCAGCCTCCAGAGTCCAGGTCCATCAAGTATTCTAACAGAATAGCTGTGTCAAAAGAATTATGGATTCTGCAAGTGATAACAGTACCAGGTCCACTCAAGTATAACTCAGGCCTTACAGACCCATGTTCGAGGACTGTTTCATCCTTGAGGAATCGGCTTCACCGAGTCAGACTGCCACTGCCAGGGCCAACTACTTCTTACATCTGCCTACCTGCACCTGACAAATTCTTGGGGTACTGTGAAAAGTACAGTGGTTTCCAAAATCACTACTGATATTTTCAGATGTACGCCGTTTTTCAGTTTTTGGAACCAAGATGAGGAAACGCCTCTCCTACACTTCCAAAATGGAACTGCACCTAAAGATAACAGGGCAGGCTACATGGAGTAGTGGCTGTAAGGGCAGAGATGCACTTCCAAAGCAATGTATTAATTTGTGGTCAATGACAGACTGATGTTATAACGTGGCAGCAGAGAATTAGAACCGATAACAGGCAGGTGGTCAAACCAACAACAATATAGAGGAAATACAAGAAGCAGGCTGGGTACAGTAGCGATGAAGATAACATAAATAAAGACTCGTTTTATTGGTAAGGTATGATCACTTTGCATGGATAGTGAGGTCTGGGCACCTATTTAAATTTAAGCTTTGTATCATAAGCCCAAACAACATGAGCATATTGATAAAAACTTACAAGAACATTGAAATTTAGGTGGTCTGGAAGCTGGGGAATTTGTATGGTGTCTACAAGAGAGATCGTACCTTACACATGAAACATTCTGGATGACTGATTTTGGGTGGAATTTATGGATACACTCTTAGCAGTAGAAGCTTTGGCATGACCTTGACCCAGTATCGAAAAATTTAACTGAATTTCTGTGTGATATCAGACAGGCCTTTGTCAACAGAGAAAAGCGAAAAGCCTAGCTGGATTAAATTTCACAAATGTTCCATAGAATGTACAACTTTAACCTACTGTTATTTCCCTTATCTTTGCTGACCAGATTAAAATGCATTGTGTTGGGTCCTTCTAAAATCTTTTTTATGACAATGTGTGTACCCTGGCAGGTTTAACGGGAGTATGAATAATTATAGTACTGTTTCTGGGGATTTTCTACACTCTCAAGAGCTGCTTGTAAGCTGGTCTTTTACTGTAAGGTTTGCGTGTACAGGACTTTCACAGGAAATGAAACGGTATTTTGTTTACAGTAAAAATAAAAGCTATGTCAGGCAAAACCAATAATGCTTTGCTTCCCACGTCACAGAAAAACTTGCTCACTATCAGATTGCTCACTTTGTCTATAAAAAGATCTAGGCAGCAACAAAAAGGAGATTTGTTTTTGCTATGAGCACATATATATATATTGTGTGCTCTGGGCTCTCTCACCTTAGAGACTTGCCGTTTTTAGGGACAGTTTGATAACGTGTATTATCCATCTCAAAAAAGATCACTTACAAATGCAAGCGCAACTGCACCACGACAAACAAGAGGGCGAATTAAGCACATGTTGATTCACAAAGCTAATTTGCAAATACATAGCCCTGATCAACTCCCATTCAAGTATGCTCTGATAAATGGCACACAGCTGCATGCATGCATGCATCAAAGTGTGGCCACAGAACCACCCCAAAGTTTCAGTACAAAAATCTTTATTAAGGGGAAATGCCTTACTGCAAGGAAGCTGATTGCCAGTGGCATAGCTACGGGGGGTGTGAGGGTTGTACCCGGGCCTATACCCCCTAGTGGCCCACTGAACACTCACGCTGACACAAATCCAGCAGATAAATTGGATATGTAGGGGAGTGGGTAGCCTGTCAGCATTAGGTATGGTTACTGCTGATTGCTGTATCGTTTACCTGGTCGTATTGGCTCCAGTCTTGGTCCCTTTAACAAGAGTGAATCCCTTTTCCATAAAAGAAACTGTGCACTAGCTTGAGAGGACAGCAGTCACTGAAGGACACTGGCTTTGTGGACAAACTTTGACTTTACCAAGTTCCTCTTCTCCCTCAACAGGCAGGACAAGCAGAAACTGTTCTAGGACCACAGTCTCTATCATCTGATCCGTAGTCTTTGTTGAAGGATGGATTCATCTTGTGCAAAACTCCAAATAGTGACTTTCTATGGCATCTTACAGCAGCCTCTCTGGCATTTGCAAGAACCCACAGATTGCCACAGTCCAGGCCTGCAAAAGTCCATCAGCCGCTGGGATAAAACTCTGGGTCAGACCTGTGCGGAATATCGTTTAGACATGTCTATGAAGATTCTCAATTATGCAGATCATGATGTATACAGTGTCTAGTAGAATTAAGTCAAGGCAACTGGACATTTAGGGTTAGTTCACACGAAGAGATTCAGGGAGATTTTGTCGCCTGGCGACTAATCGCCTCATCTTCTGAGCGACTATCTCCCCAACCTGCCTCAGCGTGTTTTCCCATAGGCTACAATGAAAAGTCACCTGCGCTAATGCACATGTGGCAATGCGTTTTCAATAGTCGCCCAATAGTCAGCCTTCCCCTTAGAGTTTTTTTTCCTTGAAAACATTTCGCCACTTATCCTCCGAGTGGCTTCTTCAGTATTGATCAGAGCACGCTTCACTACACTGGACAGCAGTCCAGTTCAGCCAACACCTTACTGAAGTTCAATGGAACCATTGTAATTGTGATATCGGTGACTTTACTACCCTCAAGGGTTTAAATGCCGGGGAATTCCCTACCACTTCAGTTGATCTGAAGAAGCCACTCGGATGAGTGGTAAAACATTTTGAAGGGAAAAAAACTAAGGGGGTTATTTATTTAAATCCAAATTTATCAGATTTTTTTAAAATAAAGTGCAACAAAACTAAAATGCACGATTTGACTTTATTATTAAAAAAGCATGATTTAATTGGATTGGGGAAAAAACTCAATAAAATCAAGCGAAACCCCGAATCATAAGTTTTTTCAATTTTTTTTCCCGAATCGCTCAATTTTTTGGTCTTTTTCCCAAAAAGCACACATTTTTAGGATTTTTTTGTCCGAAAAGTCATAAATAGTTGGATTTTCAGGCTAATTCCAGCGCAGACCACAGACGCTTTCAAATAGGTTAGGTACCTCTCCCATTGACTTATAATATAATAATAATAATAATAATGTTGGTGCTCTATTTTTAAAGCACCAACATATTGAACAGCCGCTGACATACAGCCTCGGCAGGTCTAAGATAGCGTTTTTTAGCATTTAGACTTTAATAAATAACCCCCTAAATGTCCAGTTGCCTTTGACTTTATTCAAAGTATTTTATCTCTGATACCATAATAAGGGGTACAGCTCTGGGGAATCTCAGTCCAAAGGGAGGGGATGCTACAGCCATCGGTGTACCCATACATACGCGCCCTACACGGAGGGTTTTTTCGGTGCCGGGCCCTTCAAAGATATTTTTGATGGAGGTCCCCTCACCGCAAAAACCCTCCGTGGAGGGCTCCTGTGCTGCAACTTTACAGCGCACATACGCAGGCAAGTCCTCCCGCTCGTGTGCATGCCACCAGCACACAAAAGAGTCGCTGGGGGCGACTAATCTCCTCAAATCTGCTCATGTGGCCAGACCCTAATGCTACAATTCTGAGAAAATATTTTTACAGGTTTTCATCCAAAAACTGCACTTTACACATTGCACTCTTTTCATAAATGAGCTTGAAAGGACCAGTAACATCAAAAAATGCAAACATATAAAAATGTAAAAATATAATGCAGTGTTGCCCTGCACTAGTTAAACTGCTGTTTGCTTCATGTGGTGTTTATACAAATGGCCTGGTCTGTGCCCTGACTTATACTGTGCATACTTCCTGGTAGCTTGAAAGTGAAAGCTTACCGTTGTGTAATGCCTGCATGACTCTGCTAATATTATTATACTCTACTCATCCTCGACTACCCAAAACATAACAATTGGCGACGAGATGGCCTAGAGCAGGATTTAACCCGTGCAAAGGCTATTACAGTTGCTAGCCAAATTGAAACAGCAGTGGCAGAGGCTAAAACTCTGTCAGGGAACTGCTTGGAATGTACAGATTGTGAATTCAGCACTGTGACCTAATAATGCACAGTCACAGGCAAAATACAGTGCTAAGGAAAGGGATTCACCTACAATGCAAAACGGTGCAGCAAATACAAATACAAAATACTGTTTTCGATGTGGTTCAACACAACAAACTGCAAATCATGTTACATATCCTGCAAAAGCTAAACAGTGCCGCAAATGCACAGAAGTAGGACATTTTGCTAAGATCTGCCGTAGTTCTGCTAAAGATGTTCATGAAGTCACTACTACAAATGTCACAGTATTAAGTGTGGATAAAGCTGACGCATTTATTCCAGACAAGTTTATATGCAGTGTCAGTACTGCTTCTTTTACATTGTGAATAAGGGTACTGCTATACTTGGAAGGGATCTCTTTACTGCATTAAACCTACAATTAATTGATGGTTTCATTACTACAGCACCAGTGCCTGCCACACAGCCAGTGTCTAAAGTGTCACCACAAAGCAACACTTTACTGGGCTGTGCAAAGAACTTTGTACACAAAGTTAAGTTGAGACCAGATGTAAAACCAGTGCCGTTTCCTGATTCAGCATGGGAAAAACTTGCTGTTGGTGTTGTCGGCCCTTTTACAGATGCTCCTAAAGACTGTAGATTTGCTATAACCTTGATTGCAGTAAATGGCCTGAAATTGCATTTTTTTCTCATATAACAGCTACAGTAATAACATTTCTGTCTACAGTCTTCAGCAGAGAAGGTAATCCAAAGGAGTTAATATCGGACAACGGACCTCAGTTTGTCTAATATGAGTTTGAATCCTTTGTGAGAGAGAGGAATATTGTGCATAGGAAATCTTCAGTGTATTACCCACAAGCAAATGGAGAAATCGAGCGATTCAACAGAAGTCTGATGCACACTAAGTTACATGTTGCAAACATCAAACTTCCACAAAATACTGTGCCTACAAAATCATCTACTGCTGACATTGTGAAACATCAACAAGCCAAATGCAAGGCTTATACTGACAGAAAACATGGTGCCAGAGAAATATACTTTCAGCCTGGATCTTTAGTCAGAATTAAGAAACCAGGAATACTGAAACAAGGACAATCTAAATTTACTACACCAGTTGAAGTGAGACGCCAGCGAGGACCATACACATATGAACTGTCTGATGGACGCATATGGAATGCAAGTTGTCTTGCTCCTGTTAGATATGACTTTGGAGAAGCTCCATTTGATGAAGGACATTTTCCTACTCCTGATGTCAACTGCAATAGGCCTGAAGAAAGTGAACATATAAGGCGTACTGAGAGAATCAAAAAACTACCTGCATGGACCCAGGACTATGTGATGTGAATAATGTATATTATTGCTTTAAGATGCATTGTTGTTGTTTATTACATTTGCCCAAATGCTTTCCTACTATAGGGGGAATATGTGGTGTTTATACAAATGGCCTGTAGATGTCACTGTGCCCAGACTTATACTGTGCATACTTCCTGGTAGCTGAAAAGTGAAAGTGAAAGCTGTTGTGTAATGCCTGCATGACTCTGCTAATAAAGCACTGTTATACTCTACCCATCCTCAGCTACCCAAAACATAACACTTCAGAAACACTACTATTGTTTATATAAACAAGCTGCTGTGTAGCAATGGGGGTAGCTATTCAAAGGAGAAAAGTTCAAGTTACACAGCAGATAAGCTCTGTAGAACATAATGTAATCGGTTATGCATTATTTATCCTGTGCCATATAGGCTTTTTTTTCAAAATCCTCCATTGCTACTCAGCAGCTTGTTTATATGAGTAGTGTTTCTGAAGCAAACAGATCCGTTTTACCAGTGCAGGGCAACGCTACGTGATATTTTCATTACTTTAAAACACTTTCCTTTTTTGGTGTTACTGTTCCTTAAGTTTTTAAATTATCTGTGCTCTTCTTTTAATGAATTACACAATGAAACATTGTTTTTCAAGGATAGTATAACCCTTTCCAGCATAGACTCACTCTATTTGCCCTAGGGATTTTTGTTAAACGTTAATTCAATTTGTAAAAAGCTAATATGTTTTAAAATCTAATCCTACAATCACCCAGCATTGTAATAATTGCCACTTAAGTAACAGATTTAAGACAACACTTCCAATTAACTCCAGGGTAATGACTTGGATAAATAAATCTCCCAAACTGCCAATCTCACAGCACCTGAGAATTCTAGAGGATAACAGCTTGGCATTTACCCACAAGCCCTGCCTGGGCCTCTAAAAAATTTTTGCTTGTGATGACATTTTCCCTCCTAAAATATTCAACGCCCTGCTCACTCATCTTGCCTACCATGGGCATCCACAAATAGAGGCAGTGCCCCCCCCCCCCCGAAATTCTGCATACATCCCAGTTCTCTGTCCTACCCCAGGACTTTCTTCTTTCTGATGTTCCTCCTGCCAATAACATTCGGCCTCACTATCTGGAGTGCTGCTAAAACAACTTCAGAATCATTAATGGAACAAAGCCTTTCTCTGACAAAAAGACACAAATATATTGATACTTTGCCTATATTAAGAATATCAGGCCTGCTGCCAGTCACCTACAAATCCCGCCGAAATTGTGCATCCCTAATGTTTTCTATATATCTCTGGTGATAACTAAGATGTCCCCCTCTGGGCAACAGCCACCTCCTGTCATTGTGGATGGTCATCAAGTATATGAGGTGGAAAATATTGTTGATTCCAGACTCCCCAGGGTTTCTTTGGAACATCCCATCCATTGGGTTACTGTAAGGTCAGCGCCCACGTGATTGCACCATCAAGTTAAATGTTGTCTATGTGAAATCTACCTTACTGATATTTTATCCAGAGAATATAAATAAATAACACACAATACAACTGAACAGTGGGTTATACACATAACAAACAAAGGGTATGCATTGAAAAAATATTACAAAGTGAAGCTTGCCCACCAAGGTACCTATAGGCAGAAAAACATCAAAGCAGCATTGCAGTCAAGCAAGTATCCTCATTTTAGTGGATTTAATAAGGCAAAATCAACATGTTGTAGGAAGAATAACATTACAGTGTCACAGATACCATAAAAAATATATAAATCACTTTCAGTAACTCTGAGGAATTTGATTTGCAGATTGAAATTCCTATGTAAGAGAAAGTGAAGACACACTTTATCTATGAACTCTTGTCCCATAAATAATATTTTATAACCATTTTTCTTAATCTTATGGGTTGCCTGGTGGCTTCCTGCAACCTTCAGTATTATGCTTTTGTCTGTATGTTGACAAAAAAGGCAGTGGTTCTTTAATATGGAAAAGAGCATCTGACCTTTCTTATGAAATCAAAATTGAACAATGCTACTGCACACCTATTTATATCTTGCCGTATTTAATATTTGTGGAAAGCCCTCAGTTCATTTTGAGAGCTGAATCCGCTATGTAAAACATGCTGAGAGTACAGTCTGTGTCTTTTCTTATCTTAATATCTTTTCTTCCATAAACCGATACATCACTTTCAGGCTCCCTGTGCTATACTAAAGAAGTATGCCTAATGTTGTGAAGGAAGGCCACCAGTTTAGTGTAGATCAGGATTATCTTTTCTTCTTCTGTTCAGCTGTCTGTTGCAGATTACGGCTCTGGTTATGACAGGGTGCAATTATTAGCAGCAGGGAGTTTGGTGTTTTCTCAACTGAAATTAACTGAAAGACGTATTTCTTTCATTGTGACCATCTCTTCTGAAAACAATGATAGGCATAGTGAGCCTGCCTACTTTATGAAACCCATGATGTTGTGATTCTATTAAATTTGCTCTAAAAGACATGTATTGTAAGATACTAAGATATTTTTTAGTGCTATCTAAAAAAAATGGGTGCTATATGGGCTAAAAACTGGTCACAAGGCCTGCCATGGTTTATTCTAATTCAGAGATATAAAACACCTTAAAAACATGTACAAACGAGAAAGGTAAGCAAGCAATAATAATCCACTACCTGTAGAGTCAGTTATCCCCACTCCCCAAATTTGCTTTAGCAAACAGAGGGTACAAAAGGTAGTTGTACAGGTATGGGACCTGTTATCCAGAATGCTCGGGACCTGGGGTTTTCCGGATAAGGAATCTTTCCGTAATTGGATCTTTATACCTTATGTCTTCTAGAAAACCTTAAACCTTAAATAAACAAAAATTAGGCTGGTTTTGTTTCCAACAACGATTAATATCTGAGTTGGGATTAAGTACAAGCTACTGTTTTATTGTTACAAAGAAAATATCATTTAAAAAAATTTGGATTATTTGGATATAATGGAGTCCAGGGGAGAAAGCCTTTCCGTAAATCGGAGTTTCTTGGATAACATGTTTCCGGATAACAGATCCCATACCTGTACCTGGATGGAGACATATTGGACAGCATGGTTTGTAAGGACGTGGATGATTCCGTAAACTGTACACAACATTGATAGAAAATATCTATTTCACATTCAGGTTTTGTTCATATGGCCAGCCCTGTCCAGCAGTGCTCATGTTGGTTTTATAATCCCATGAAATGTAATTGTGTTATGCAAAAGAGGCCCAGAGATTGTAATCCTCTGTTTTCTATTTACAAAATGACTATGAGTGCTTTTGAAGGGTCTGCCCTTTGCTCTTTAGTTATCAGAGTACATAATAAACATGCAAAGGCAGAGAAAGCAGCCAAACACACTGTACAATTAACAACACATTTGTTATACAATGAACTTTCCTGTCTGTGGACTTGTGGACCTGTTCTATGCACATAAAACAGACCTTAGTTACCAGATAAGAAACATATCTTAATGCTCCCTGTAGAAAGTTATTTTTAACCACGGATCCATCAAACCACAGTGTAAAATAGAAGATTATTCCACTCCACTCCATTTACACTCCAAAAAAAGAGTGATTAAAAGGCAACGACTGGTGGCTCACACAGTAAATATTTCAACTTTTAATGTGTGCTTAGCCATAGGGCTACCTAGGTTTTCTATTGAACAATAACATCTATTTATCAATATTTAAAACCACGAAGGCTGCGAACAAACTAGAAAAGGAATTTGAGTTTTCAGGTTGTTCACCTAAATTAGATGATTTCTGGTTTTTCTTAAATAGGAAAATATTATATATTATATGAGTTCATATAAACTCACAAACCTCTAAAACGTGACCTTTGATAAATGACCCCCTAATTGTACAGTATAAATAGGTTACTACAGTAGAACATGAACAGGAGTTTTCACTTTGCAAATTCCCCTGTAAATTTTATTGAGTGATATAGTGAAAATCCTCTCTTAATAAGCCCTCTGTGGATTGATCGAACAAGCAAGATTTTAAGATGACATAGTTAGGGCATAGAAAGCCTATGGAGGAAACCATATCTCAGTATAGGGTTAAAAGCTACCCTCAAGAAAGCAGAATACAGTTAGCTTCCTCAAAACAAATGGCACACCATAAGGGGCAGTACGCCAGTACCCTGATTTCTCTTAGGCATAGGTGTAAATTCTTGTTTAGCGTTTTGAAGAAAAAATTATAATTAGCCCTGTAGCATTAGCTTATATGACAGGCAACCTAATTTTCTGCTTGATGCTATGTGACGAAGGTTAGCTTCTCAACAGATGCTTAGAGCATACTGAGCATGTGTGTGTTGTAGACACACGTAACAAAGTCCAAGATGGATCATTACTACCAGGGCCACCATCAGGGGAGTACAGGGGGGACTACTGTCCGGGGCCCAGATGATTTGGGGAGTTAAGAGGGGCCCGGCCGTGCTGCACTTACTTGCAGAGCCGGCCCCTGCCATCAGTGAGCTGCAGATTTCGGAATGGAGGGAGGACTGGAGCTCCGATGACTGCATCTTGCTTCCTGTGCTCTGATTCGCCATGAAGTGTAAGTCCAGGTAAAGCCGCATGGGGATTGGATGGGTGAATAACTTGTAGGGGCCCTGGCCAAATGTTTTTTTTAATAACTTGTAGGGGCCCTGACCAAATGTTTTTTTTAATAACTTGTAGGGGCCCTGGCCACCAATATTTTTTTCTTAAACTTATAGGGGGTCCTTGGCCACCAATTTTTTTCTTTAATTTGTAGGAGGCCCTGACCATCAAAACTTGTAGGAGGGCACTGGGCACCAAAGTTCTCTTTTTTAACTTGTAGGGGGGCACTTAATGTTTTAACGCTTGTGTCTTGTGTGGCCTTCATACTGATGGTTAAGGGAGGGGTGGCGAGGGGGGCCCAGAAAATTTTGCTGTTCGGGGCCCCGTGATTTCTGATGGCAGCTCTACGATAGAGATGCTGAACCTTTAGGCTAGTCCAATAGGTTCGGTTTATAAAATATGGCATTCCTAACCCTTTTTTAGGGTTTAGTTCTTCTTTAACAGTCAGAACAACCAGTGTAGAAGATTGCAAGATACTCCTTTCAATAGGAATGACATTTACAAAGTATTGACCATTATTGTATGTCGCATCGTTACTTGTATTTTGTTCATTTAATTAATTCTGGGTTTACATTCAAATCTTGAGTAGAAACAGGACCTAGCTGGGACAGGCACTGCAGGAGGTGGAATATGCTGCAGAAGGATAAGGCAGATGGCTTTATAGTTGAAAAGCCTAGTGTTGGGAAGAAGAAAAGGGTTTGTGCATCCCAACAAATCTGAAAGACAGTAGTGTAATCCATCAGGAGCAGGACTTGATTGAACTCAGAATTAAAGTATATACTTGCTTCCAAGAACATCAGGCAGACATTCGATGTGTGTGGTTACCTGGATAAAGCACTCAAGTTCACTCATGTTATACATTGCACGTGTATCCACTCATTTGCACACACTTACAAAAAAGCAACAAAAAAAAAACAATTATATTTGTCTTACATAACCTATCCTTCATAAAGCCATGCTGGTTGCTGCTCAAAATGCCATTCACTAGGACATTTACTAAACTTTGAAATCGGAAATCAAACTTTTAAAAAATAACAAATTTTTCTGAATTTATTAAACCCCGTGGATAGAAAAGTGATAATTAGAAAATCCGGCATCTCAGACCTTTCGAGGTTGCATATAAGTCAATGGGAGAAGTTCCAATGATTTTTTGATGTGCGTTGGGTTTCGTGCACTACTCTGATATATTTTTTTTTCCGCAAAGCAAATTTTCAGGAAAATGTAATAAGAAATAAGAAAAAAACTGAACCGATTTGATTGTAGTTTGTAGCAGAAAATGTTGAGATAAAATCGGACTTTGATAAATAACCCCTTAGTCTTAGAATTATAAGTGTAATTTTCATAAACCAAAAGTCATTCTTTAAAAGATACAGAACAATAGGTATAAATTATAACTTTCCTTTATGGTTGAAGAATTTAAAGTTTGACTAGGCTGGAATTCCTGCTTGAAAGAATATATTTTGTTCTGTTTTTGAAGAGTTTTTTCTATACTGCATAATGAAAGGCTGGTTTTAATGTGGCAGTGCTTGCAAAAATTGTTTCTATGGAGCTATGAGTCAGTAATTGGTGTGGCTGATAAACATTTATTAAGGTCATCTGAGAATTTATAGTAGGCACAGTGACTGTACAATAAGCAGCGAGATTATCATCATGTACCATCTCATAACACTAAACATGAGAACGCAGGGATGAGCTTATAGAAAATAAAGATGCACTCAAAAGCAAACAGTTCATTCCTTTCACTTCCCTGCAATAATCGAATGGTTCTAAACCTAAAAGTAAATTTCAGCCAAATGAAATAACGTGAAATTCTAAGCATATTTCCAATATCTCTTCATTACACATTGTAATTATTTTCATGCAAGTGCTATTAAAAGCACTCTGTTCCTTTCTGTTTTCTGCACTGCTGGTTCTAGCTATTTGAAACAATGTAGCAGAAGCCAGCTGATAAACATACCTGTAATTTTTTCTGTAGTAGGAACCAGTACAAATAATCAGGGTCGGACTGGGCCGGCGGCCCCAGACTCTTGTGGGCCCCGCCGGCCCAGATCTGCTCTTTGTGGTCTTTTCCTGCCGCGACCACCCTTTGCCGTGCACACGCTGTGCAGCACACATGCGCACTCACACGCTGTGCAGCGCGCTGGCTCTCTCGCAGCCCAGCACGCTGGTGCGGAGGGGGGCCTTGGGACAGCAGCCCTGGTGGGCCCCGGGCCCCCCTGTCTGACCCTGCAAATAATAATAGGGATAGACAGAACAGCGACAGAACTAGGGATAGGCCAAAGAGGCAACTCCCTAGGGCTCAAAGATGGGGGGCACTGGGCAGGTACCTTTTAAAGAGTCTTCTGTCTACCCCTACATGCATGTTCACACATAAGCACATACCTCGGTGAGGTGGCTGGTCAGGTTGCCTAGGGCGCTTGGCCAGCTTGGCCCTACTCTAAGACACACTTACATGAATTTAATTTAAAACACTGAATTTCATATTTTCACATATTTACTGCTATTTCCTAAATAAAAACCAGGAAAATCATTTGGAAAATAGTTTTATAAAAAAAAGTGCGTCTCACAGGTATCACTGCAGATTACTTCTCATTATTGGAAAATGCAGACGAATATATGTTACATAGCAACATAGTAACATAGTAAGTTAAGTTGAAAAAGGTCCATCAAGTTCAACCTTTTAACTTTTTTTAACCTGCCTAACTGCTAGTTGATCCAGATGAAGGCAAAAATCCCCATCTGAAGCCTCTCCAATTTGCCTCAGAGGGGGAAAAAAATTTTCTTGACTCCAAAATCGGACTAGTCCCTGGATCAACCTGTACTATTAGCTATCTGTTTTGCCTCACTTGCTAAAAAGCCATCCAATCACTTCTTAAAGCTATCTAATGTATCAGCCAGTACAACTGATTCAGGGAGAGAATTCCACATCTTCACAGCTCTCACTGTAAAAAACCCCTTCCAAATATTTAGGCTTAATCTCTTTTCTTCTAATCGGAATGGGTGACCTTGTGTCAGCTGGAAAGACCTACAGGTAAATAAAGCATTAAAGAGATTATTATATGATCCCCTTATATATTTATACATAGTTATCATATCCCCCCTTAAACGCCTCTTCTCCAGCGTGAACATCCCCAATTTGGCCAGTCTTTCCTCATAGCTAAGATTTCCCATACCTTTTACCAGCTTAGTTTCCCTTCTCTGGACCCTCTCTGATACAAGAATATCCTGTTTGAGTGATGGAGATCAAAACTGTATGGCATATGCTAGATGGGGCCTTACCGGTGCTTTACAAAGTGGAAGAATGACCCCCCGCTCCCGTAAATCTCTGCCCCTTTTAATACAGCTCAATACCCTTGATGCTGCTGACTGGCATTGCTTGCTATAGCCAAGTTTATCATCTACAAGGACTTCAAGGTCCTTTTCCAAAAGGGTATAAGTGGCTTGGATATTTACATCCCAGGTGCATGCCTTTACAATTATCTACATTGAATCTCATTTGCCACTTAGCTGCCCAGATTGCCAGTTTGTCAAGATCGTGTTGCAAGGATGCTGCATCCTGGATGGAATTAATTGGGCTGGATAGTTTTGTGTCATCTGCAAACACCGATACATTACTTACAATACCTTCTTCTAAGTCATTAATGAACAAGTTAAATAAAAGTGGACCCAATACCGAGCCCTGAGGGACCCCACTAAGAACCTTACTCCAAGTAGAGAATGCACCATTAACAACCACTATCTGTACCGGATCATGTAGCCAGTTTCCTATCCATGTGCAAACGACTTCATTAAGCCCAACAGACCTTAGTTTAGAAAGCAGTCGTTTGTGGGGCACGGTATTAAAACGATTTGGCAAAATCTAAATAAATCACATCTACTGCCAGGTCTGGACTGAGAATCAAAATAGGCCCTGGCATTTTATGTAAAATAAATAATGACTTTCTATGGCACCTTGTAGCAGCCCCTCTAGCATTTGCCAGAACCCACATATTGCCAGTCCGGGTCTGTCTACTGCTCCCCCTCTGTCCAGCATTTTACTTACCTTATCATAAAAAGCAATCAAATTTGTCTGACATGCCGTATCCTTCATAAAGCCATGCTGATTGCTGCTCATAATGCCGTTCACTAGGACAACATTTTGAATGTGATCCCTTAACAAGCCTTCAAATAATTTGCCCACCACAGATGTCAAATTTACTGGCCTATAATTGCCAGGCTGAGATCGTAATCCCTTTTTAAATATTGGAATGATAACAACTTTTCTCCAATTCATAGGTACCATACCAGATGAAAGTGAATCTGAGAAAATCAGAAATAGGGGCTGGTCTAAAACTGAACTAAGCTCTCTTAGAACCCTGGGTTAAGGCACTGCACTTCCTGTTTTCCATAATGAGATGCGTTATTCAGTGAACCCCTGAATTTCTGTTTTGGTGACTTTTCCAAAACCTAGTTGGTAAAGCTGCCACTCAGTTTGGAAGTTGATTGAATGTACCTACGAAATCATATACAGCCTCAATTTATCAGTGGGCCAAATATCAACAAGAAAAATATATCCGGAATAATGGAAACCATATTATTAATATTTCACACCAGGAAACTATAACTGTTCTTACTGCACCGATTATATCAACATTTTTAAAACACATAAATCTGATAAGGCACAAAGAAATGCTATGAGATGCAACAACTTTATTTATAAAATAATTAATATACAATGAAAAAAAATTTTTTGGATCTTTGAAGTGAACACTTACACCGCACTTCAAAATAAACACCCTACTGATGATTGGGCTGGTTATCCACTATACTACATGCTTGTGAGCTTTATTTTAATAGAAAGGGAATACAATTAATTCTGTGGTCCCTTCAGGAAACTTGTAGGCCATAGAAATCTATTAAAGGGCCACATTTGATCTGCCCGTCTCCTGCTGGATAGCTGCTGTAAGCAATCAGGATCAGGCTGACAAATGTTTTGTCATGTTAATATTTATTCAGCAAAGTGCTCTATTCAATGCTGCATACAGAACATGTTTAGAAATAAACAACAAATTGGCTGAAGTTTATTTGTGAGTTTGGAATGACGGCTTTGTACACGTTGCCAAATGTTTTGATTTTCTCCATATTGTTATGTAGCTAAGGTAATGTGGCATGATACCTTGTTAATGTTATCTTAGGGAAAAATACATATAGCTAGATGCTGAGAGGGACATGACTTTGTCTTTTAAGCCACATAAATTGTACATTTCTTTTGTAAACACCAGCGTGATATTTAGTTTTGTGTTTTACCAGATGATTTTCACAGTTAATTAAGAGGCCAGTCAATTGCTTTGGGCTATTTCCTACAGGGAATTTTTATTATAGCTAGGCAAATTACATATTGTTTTCAGGACAATCTATGCTTTCTAAAACTGCTTGCATTTTTCATGTATTTCATTTCATAAGAAACATATCAGAAATACACTTTTGTTTGTCCTCAGTGTACGACAACTGCGCATGCACCGAAATGGACGGAAACTGCAGAAGCACCGGAAGAAACAAGGACCCGGAAGATGACTGCGGTGTACTCCGATGCCTGAATCTGCACCGAGGGGTAAGTAAAAAGTTTGGGGCATTTCCACGGGAGCGGGGAGGTCTACGTGGGTTGGGAGGGTACTTTTTTTTGCTAAAGGGTTGAAGATTTCATGATTTGTACACATAACATATTCATCACATTTTTAAACCATCAAACCAGAATTATTATTTTTTTTTTTTAAACTTTTTATTTATTTCTTCCACAATCCAGTCAGATAATACAGCAGGCAGGCCACAGGAAAAAAAAAACATAGTTTCACAGTTCAGAGAATATCTCAGGGATTCCTGGCAAGTAGAGGTAGTTGGATCGTGAAAGTACCATATAACAAAAGGTAAATACAATAGGAAAAAAAAAAAAAGGAAAAAAAGAAAAAGGAAATAAAATAAAAAAGAAAAGAGAGTGATAGAGGAAAGCAGGGGGGGGAAGGGTGTAGGACTCTCGCCAATTGACATCAAACAGCATTCAGATATATGAAAAACACATCACTTCAAGTTGTACCGGGAACCTTACAATTATAAGTGAACATCATGAAAGACATTATCAGAGGACAGTCACACCACAGTTGCTGGCAAGTTTGATGGAACTCGTAAGTCCGTCTCAGTCCAGAGCATCCACGGGCTCCAAATAGTAGCATAATTGTCCATGTTATGTTGGATAATTGCAGTAAGCTTTTCCATAGAGCACACCCACCATATTTTGCGTTTAATTTCCATGATTGTGGGAATACCTTCTTTCCATTTTCGGGCAATAGCACATCTGGTAGCCAAACATATATGTGAGCAGAGCTTAAATTCTGTCTTAGAAAGAGACGTAGATGGAAAGGTAAGAAGGGCAAGCCAAGGATCCGGCGTGATCTGTTTGTTTAAGATATCACTCAAGAGAGCAAATATGTCTTTCCAAAGATCAGAAACTAGTGGGCATTCCCACCACATGTGTAAATCATCGCCTAGTGCTTCACAGCCTCTAAAGCAAGTAGGGTCAGAGGGGTATATTCGGTTTAGCTTTACTGGGGTAAGGTACCAATCATATAGTAGCTTATAGGCATTTTCCTTGATAATGGTGTTAATGGATGCTTTCCTAATATTGTCAAAGGCCCGTTCCCATTGTGCCTTCTCCTGTACGTTATTAAGTCTCGTTTCCCATCGTTCTATATATTTGTTTTTATCTGGAGTGGCAGAGGAGCGGAAGTGAGCATAAATCAAGGAAATTTGTCCCTTAGTGTGAGGGTGGGCGCAGAGAAATTCAAAAAAAGTTTTCGGGCTCGAAGTTTTACCTCTGTGGGTTTGGAGAAAGTGGCTGAGTTGCAGATAGCGAAGGAATAGAGTGTTTGGATCTCAAGTCCTCTCAAGTAATAATTTTGCCAAGTGGAGTAAGGCTATTGATATCAAGAAAGTCATTGTCTAACCACCACCTGAAAGAAAGCAAATCCTGTCCTGGAGGAAAAACTGGGTTATAGAATAGTGGAGTGAATGGGGACGGATTTGAGCAAAGCCCTACACTATATTTATGCTTCAATCTATCCCACAACATGAAGGTATGTTTCAAGATAGGGTTAGTAGACACAATCGGAGGTCTAACCTCACGTGGGTACCACAGGAAACCCCTAGGGGACAAAGGTGACCATAATTTTGCCTCCAAGGATACCCATCTAACTGTATTCGTGGGTAGGTGAAGTTTGGTCATTTGAGCCATCTGAGCCGCACACCAATAACGATAGAGGTTAGGAAAATTTAAGCCACCTTGATGCAGAGATTGCATAAGAATCTATTGAGACACCCTAGGGCATTTGTCATACCAAAAAAAAGTTACCATTGCACGTTGAAGTTTATCAATATCTGGCTTACAAATAGGAATCGGGAGGGTGCGAAATAAGTACAGTATCTTGGGAACTATGACCATTTTCAGAGAATGTAGCCTACCTAACCACGAGATTGTTTTTTTTGTTTTTCCCAAGATCTGAGGGTAGACATAAGTGTCTTAATCATCGGAAGATAATTATGGGAATATAAATCAGTAACCTTAGGTGTAAGGAAAATTCCCAGATATTTAAAGGACATCGTCTGCCATTTAAAGGTAAAATTCAATTCCAGTAGTTTCAGAACAGGTTTAGTCAACAAAAGCGCCAGTGCCTCAGACTTTGAGTTATTAACCTTAAAACCCGAAACTGCAGCATATTTGTGCAGTTCATTAAATAGATTAGGCAATGTGGTTTGTGGGCGAGTAAGTGAAAGTAGAGTATCATCCGCAAAGAGGGCAATTTTATAAGTGTCAAGCCCCACATTAAACCCGAAGATATCAGGGTTAAGTCTGATTTTCTGAGCTAGAGGTTCCATGCAAAGAGCAGGGGTGACAGAGGGCAGCCTTGTCTCGTCCCATTCTGAATAGCAAAGGGTTTCGAGTAGTGACCTGCAGTACAAACTCTGGCTGTGGGGCCGTCATACAAGGCCATGATAGCCTCCCTAAATTGAGTAGTGCAGCCCACAGAATCTAAGACCTCTCTCAGAAATATCCAGTCCACCCTGTCGAAAGCCTTTTCCGCATCTAGGGAAAGAAAGACACTGGGGATCTGCAGGCTTTCGACATGGTGGAGTAGGTGCGTCGTCCGCCTGATGTTATCCGCCGCATCCCTTCCCAACACAAAGCCCATCAGCATATCAGCAGGAAAGCGGCTTTTATTCTGTAACAAATCGTTAAAAAGAGAGAGCATATGGGGAAGTAAAACATCTTTAAATTTTTATAATATAGCATAGTAAAGCCATCAGGCCCCGGGGCTTTTCTGGATTTACATTGCTTAATCACCTCAATGATCTCCTCTCCAGTGATGTCGTTTTGGAGGGCTTGGGCAGTTTCAGGTGCCAATTTTGGCAGGGCACACTCGGCTAAGTATGCTTTAGCCTTTGCGTCATCTCTATCTTTCCGTGGTACAATTGTCCCATCATAAAGTTTAGAATAATAGTGAGTGAATTCCCCCAAAATATCATCAGATCTATTAAGAATTTTCCCTTTAGAGTTCCTCAGAGATCAGATAGAAGTCGAGGAGGGCCCTCCAGATAACAGTTTAGCTAACATGGAGTCCGCCTTATTCCCTTTCTCATAAAACAGACGTCTTGTATAAGTTAGAGCCTTCTCAGCTTTTTCAACCAAAATATGTTTAAGTTCTCCCTGCTTAGCAATCAGCTGTTTAAGTATGTCAGGGTCTTGATCTATCTTATGTGAAGTAGTCAACTGAAGGATATCTACTTTAAGCTGTTTGACTCTACAATCTCTCAGTTTCCGAAGACGGGAGGCGTGTTTCATGAGTAAACCCCTCACCACTGTTTTGTGTGCGGCCCAGACCAGCTCTTAGTTACTTCACCCTTGCCATTTTCAGAAAAATATTGTGGAATAGCTTGCGTCAACTCCTGGATAACTGTCTCATCATTAAGTAATTGTTCATTCAATTTCCATTCCCCTCTAGGTCTAGAGTCACCCATTAGGAATACAGACAGCATGATATCGTGATCAGACCACGTACAGGGGATAATTTCAGTTTTTAGCAGTTTATCTGCAAGTATGGTAGATGCCAGAATAAGATCTATCCTGCTATACGAATCATGGCGAGTAGAATAAAAAGTATAATCCTTACTGTCTGGGTTAAGACTCGCCAGGTATCGAGAAGGGACTGAGCTTTTGCCAAGGCACATAAACTTTTGGTTGCTTTGGGAGTAGGGTGGGGTTGTTGTGAGGAGGTGTTAGATCTATCTAAGTTGGGTACAAGCACAGAATTGAAATCTCCAGCCACTATAAGCTCTCCACGCCTGTGTTTGTCAATAAAGGATTCCAATGTACTGAAAAATTCAGATTGTCGTTCGTTAGAGGCGTAAATAGCTACTAACGTCAAGGGCATACTGCCAATGTTACCCAGTAGTAACAAAACTCGAATAGTTTAGAATAGTGTAGGTGCGGCCTTGATGAGACGCTTGTAAGGAGAAAGGAAATCCCCAGCGATAAACGATCTTGTGTTGTCGCAGGAGCTCCGTAAGCGATTTGAACTCCCGTCGTCTAGCCAGAGTTGCAGGTGCCATGTCTGGGAAGAGAGCGATTTTATGGCCTTCCACTTCCAGCTCACCTGTAGGTTTAACAGCCTGCATGATATCCGCCTTGGTTTTGTAGTAATGCATACGTACTATAACATCTCTCGGTCTTTCCTCCGGACTCGGTTTAGGCCGCAGAGCCCTATGGGCCCTATCCATCTCCAACCTTTCCGGCTGTGTGTCCGGTAAAACCTCTTGGAACATATCGGTAAGCAGTGTGTGAAGATCCGTCACCGTCTCCGGTATCCCCCTCAAGCGGATATTGTTGCGGCGGGAGCGGTTTTCGGCATCTTCTTGGGCGTATTGCATGTGTTCAAGCTGCGAGTGAATGGCTGTGATGTCGTTATCAACCTGATGGAGGTAGGCCGCAGTGCTGTCTACATGGTTCTCTAGATCATCTACCCGGTTGTTCAGGGTAGTGATTTCCGCTGCGAGTTCCTTAGTGGTTTTAGCATGTTCTGCTTTAACCATTTTCTCTATGTTCTGGAAGAGCAGGTGCAAATCTTGCTTCGTTATACTCTCAGCTTCCTCGCCGTCCACCTGTTCCCCAGCTTGGACGCCATCTTGGTCTTTCTGGCTAGGGTGGAAAAGGAGGAGCAGGTCAGAAGCAGTCGGTTTTTTCGCTTTCGGAGCCATAGAGTCAGCTGCACTGGTCCAACACCGTGGTTAGCACCTGTAGTCGCCCCCCACCAGAAATTATTTTTGATTGCAAGAAAACCATAAGGCTCATTACATCCACAAGTGCAGTGAATTTTATGCAGTGTGCAGTGAGTTTAATTTTTAGCACAATCCTTCCCCATTGCTTTCCCACAATGCAGTGTTTTTTTCCACAGAAATCTGTCATTGTGGATACAAAAGAGGGATGAATATGATAAATTGCAAATCAGGCACAGTTGCACCAAATATTTTCAAAGGCTATCTGGCATACTTTCCAGTGTTTGGTGTGCATGTGACATGTGCACCCTATTCTTTTTGCACAGCTGGCTGATTGGCGCACAGTATTGTGGGAACCCTGGATCTACCACCTGGTAGCTCTAGGACTCCCATGCATCAATAGGCGTAGCAGCATTCAGTTTGGAACGGAAGGCAGCAAGGACTATACGGAAGTGCAGTAGATATATATGTATATATTATATATAGATTGTACAATTTACTGCACATTTTTACCTGCAATATGTCTTGAGAAAGGTGTAAAAAAAAATCCAAAGAAATTTTGACTTTTTGCTGAATTTATAGAAGATTTATACATGAAGTACGCACATCTATACAATATTCATCCTTTAATATTTTATCTATCTATATATAATACACAAAAGCCATGAATATCCTGTAAATTATATCCTTATAAATGGTGAGTTCTGATGTCATCAGTTATAAACGGTGAGTTCTGATGTCATTTCTGTCACATGACTCATTGAAATTTGTGTATTATAATTAATAAAGTACCCCCAGTTGCAAAATATGAGGATATTATAAGTTACCTCGGAGTTCCATGACCTGTATAAAAACACTCGGCCTTCGGCCTCGTGTTTTTATATGGTCATGAAACTCCTCTGTAACTTATAATATCCTTATATTTTACAAGAGGGGGTACTTTATTCACTATATATTGTACAATTCACTGCATATTTTTTACAGTTTGATATCATACATTATTGAATAGCACATTACAACATTACATGTACAATATTTAACTTTTTTAGAAATAATGACTCTTATTAGTGGCGCATAGCGCCCAATATCATTTCCTTTGGACAGTTTCCTTTTGGACTGCAGTCCTAGACTGCAGTGTTTAAAAATTTCTGACTAAAGTAGTAAATTAAAAAAGATCTGTTGGTGCTACCTTTGTTATTTTATTCTATTATATTTAAGACACTGTCTACCTGGTGATATAAATTTTGTGATAGAGTATACCTATATCAAACTAACAGAATGGACAGGTCTAGTAAAACTTATGTCAAAAGGATACTGTCATGGGAAAAAAAAAATTTCAAAATGAATCCGTTAATAGTGCTAATCCATCAGAATTCTGCCCTGAAATCAATTTCTCAAAAGAGCAAACAGACTTTTTTTATATTCAATTTTGGAAATCTGACATGGGGCTAGTCATATTGTCAATTTCCCAGCTGCCCCAAGTCATTTGACTTGTGCTCTGATAAACTTTAATCACTCTTTACTGCTGTACTGCAAGTTGGAGTGATATCACCCCCTCCCTTCCCCCCCCAGCAGCCAAACAAAAGAACAATGGGAAGGTAACCAGATAGCAGCTCCCTAACACGAGATAACAGTTGCCTGGTAGATCTAAGAACAGCACTCAATAGTAAAAACCTATGTCTCACTGAGATACATTCAGTTATATTGAGAAGGAAAAACAGCAGCCTGCCAGAAAGCATTTCTCTCCTAAAGTGCAGGCACAAGTCACATGACATGGGGCAGCTGGGAAATTGACAAAATGTCTAGCCCAGTGTCAGTTTCCAAACTTGAATGAAAATCTGTTTGCTCTTTTGAGAAACGGCTTTCAGTGCAGAAGTCTGCTGGATTAGCACTATTAACTGGTGCATTTTGAAAAAAAAACATGTTTTCTGATGACAGGATCCCTTTAACAACCGCTACTGCAACAGGTAAATGCAATTTGCGAGCCTGACGTACGTTGCAGTCTCTGAGAAGGAACTATAATGGCTAATGTCAAGTTACAATCATCACAATAAAACCTACAATCAAACAAGCCACCCATTCTAATTACATGAGTGTTGCAGGGCAGGCAAGATTATATGTAAATACATTTAAGTTTAAAACAACCAGAAAATTGCTAACAACAAGACATTATGACAGTAACAATGAGAATGGAAATATTTAAGTGATTAAGAGATCAAATTCTTATAGTCCCTTTTCAAAAAGGTCTTTCTACTCTATTAATGTTATTATTCTCTGTGGTCAATGACTGCAAAATATTCCTGTATATACATGTTTCTATTTTGTGGACTTGTTGCACAACACTGCCATTAAGTGATACGTGCAAACTCTCAGGCAGGTTTGGACAACAATGCAAGTGGAACATCTAAGGCACGTCACACTGTATCAAGCTGTCAACTGGGGTCTCCACTTCTTTTAGATATCCATGAACTGCTGACTGCTGCAATTATTAATTCTGTCCTGTTGTCAAAAGAATATTTGTTTTTATTCTTAATGCAATACAAAGAAAAAATAAGTAAAAGAAACATAGAAATAATATATTCTTAACCCTCATTTAAAAAAGCACAATGGGATTAAGTCATGTTTGGTAAGTAGCAAACGACAGACATTTAGGGTAGGGACACACTGGGTGATTTGGGGAGATTTAGTCGCCTGGCGACTAATCGCCGCGACTTTCCACGACCAATCTTCCCCGAATGCCTCCCCTCACTCTGCGCCTGGATAAAATGAAAAATCGCCTGCGCTAATCACACGCGGCGATTTGTTTTCCGAAGTCGCCCGAAGTTTCCTCGTGAGGCAACTTCGGGCGATTTCGGAAAACGAATCGCCGTGTGTGATTAGCGCCGACGACTTTTCATTTTATCCAGGCGCAGAGTGAGGGGAGGCATTCGGGGAGAAAAGTCGCTGCGATTAGTCGCCAGGCGACTAAATCTCCCCAAATCGCCCAGTGTGTCCCTACCCTAAAAGGCTGTGTTGTTTTCCTACAGTTACTCTGGTTTCCTCCTATGCTACAAAAACATACAGGCAGGTTAATTGGTTAATGATTAAAAATAAATGACCCTAGTGTGTGGGATAGGGACCTTATATTGTAAGCTCCATTGGGACTGATTAGAATGATAAATAACTTCTGTAAAGCACTTTGTAAATAACAGATAATAAATATATTATTTATCATAGGTCCAGATAAATTGTTTTCTTTGATGAAACCAAAATGTCTTTCTCTCGTAGTTAAAAAAAAACTTCCTACGTATGAATTTTTAGCACATGCTTTTGATGGTGTTTTTTTTAGTATCTCCTCAAGCGATGTCAAGAACTCTGTAGATGCTTTATGAGACCTTCTATGGGAACCTTGCTTGATATGAGAAAAAAATCTTTCTTTTTTCATACAGTTCAGTACTTGACAAAAAAAAGTTTAGAAAACCTGTGACATTTGTCAGAGAGAAAATCAAAGAAGATCCTTCAATAATTCAACCCATTAATAAAAATATTGATTCTTCTGGAATCAGTGGGTAAAAGTTAGTGCTGGAACTGAACTCCCACCCCAAATTCCCCTGCTTTACAATTTTGAATCCATGCTCTAGTTGAATAGGAAACAGTCTTTTATAAAAAATAATTAAAACACATATGGGAAATTAAACTGATCTGTCCCACTACAGAAATAAAACTCTGTCTTATCTGATCAGTGACCCTCATATACTTCCCATTTTGGTCTGAATCGCTATTTATCAGGTCAATGCTAATCAGGGTCCAAAACAGCATCCACAAAAATTATGAGCACTGAGCATTACATTTGAACTTACCCTAATAAGGGACTTGACATTAAAGCATTGAGGTAAGGCCCAACACTTGAGAGACACAGTACTTGTCTGGTAAAAGGCAGAAAGGAGAATATAAGGATCAGGAATATAAGGATATAATTAAGTCTTAGGATCAATTTTTGATCCTTAAAGGAAAACTATACCCCCCAAACAATGTAGGTCTCTATTAAAAGATACTGAGTAAAACAGCTCATGTGTAAAACCATGCTTCATGTAAATGAACCATTATCATAATAATATACTTTTTTAGTAGTATGTGCCATTGGGTAATCATAAATAGAAAATTGCCATTTTAAAAAATAAGGGCCTGAGATCGTAAGATTCACTGTGCACGCATACAATTACAAACCACATGTAAGGTCACATGAGCCAATTAACAGACAGAGTTCTGCCTTTTGCTTCCTCACTTCTTCCTGTTACAGTTAGTGTTGTAGTATTTCTGGTCAGGTGAGGCAGCACAGATAGAGTCACTAAATGGTGGTTCAAGGCAAGAGATGTAAAAGGGCAATATTTATGTAAATATATATTCCAGTTTGGTAAGATTCGTTAATATGTCATTAAATTTGATATAAACTATCTGTTGCTTAAGTATTCATTTTGGGGGTTTAGTTTTCCTTTAATTTCATCTGGATTGTATTAACAACTAAAGTAAAGAAATATGGAAAAAAGTTAATGCAGTTAATTACAGGTTGAGATTGATAATACAGTTAGTGATACTGAAAGGAAATATATCATTGTAAATACTTTTGTCAAGGGTCTTATATCTGATAATTAAAAAAACTAGACAGAGAACAGAATGGTTTCGGAAATAATTAGATCTATTTATGGAACAGAAAGAAAACAACCCATGCCAAATGAACCTACA
>NC_054375.1:28594693-28597193 GCF_017654675.1 Xenopus laevis
GACATCCCTAGTAGGCAGCTTAAGAGGTAAGTGCCTTGTGGCCCCCTGCCACTGCGTCCTAGGCACGTGCCTCTTCTGCCTACCTCTAGGTATGGAAGATTGAACAGTGCAAACAATTCTTCAAGTAATTAAAAAGCCTTTATTTGTGATTTTGTGGGCATCACCGCGGTGATGCCCACAAAAGCACAAAAAAAGGCTTTTTAATTACTTGAAGAGTTGGTAGTGCTGTTCAATCTTTTACTACACAGTTTGCCAATGGGAAGTGGCCATTGTAGAACGTGCACCATCTCCAAAGAAGACTGAGAATCAATGTGCGGACTAATCTTTTTCTACCTCTAGTTCTGGCCCTGGTCCGAGAGAAGCACAAAGTAAGTTTTCTTTCCAAAGAAGAGTGAAACTTGATGGGCAGTTGTCTTTTTCCAAATTAACTATGTAAGTGTAAAATTCCTTTCCTTTGTTAAAACATTTTTTCACTTTAAAACAAAAGTTTCTATTGTCTACTGAAACTGCGGGAAGTATGGCCAAAACTTGTCCAACCAAATATTGGCAGTATGGCCAGCTATACATATATATTATAGGTGGAGGTAGATGAACCAGAAAGGTAAATGGGTGAAATAACAAGGGATTAAATATTATAGGGCTGCTGACCTTGGAAATGTTAACATTTTCACTTTATTTGACATTCAAAGATGCATCTCTATTTTCTGGTGCTTGAATGTCCTTATAAAGTAGGGTCAGTAGTTAAATAATTACCTGATAGTCACCTTCCAATGCATCAGAATGGGTCATTTTAAGCATGTTTTTCATTTTTCTGTTCTAGATTATACAATGAAGCACTGTTTATTTCTTTTGTAAATTTTTAAGATTAAAAAAAAATCTACATCTGAATCCAACATTGAAAATGACAGAAAAAGATACTGTTTGAGTGGACACTAGACATAATTCTATAAATCGGATAAATCAGTGGCTTATACGGGAGACTGAATGCACTAAAATAACTTTATCAGTGCTTTAACATTTGTCTTTTTTTTTTCGTGCTGGAAGGAAAAAATTCGTCCAAATCTTACTTTCAGTAATACTCCTAGCTTTTCAACACCACATCAGAGAATACTGAGCATGTACTATTGGAACTCAAAAGATGTCCTAACAAGAGAACAATTTAAGGGCATGAATCATTATGATTATAGGGACACAGGGTAGGAATTTCTGCATATAAAATAAAGCATTTTAGTAATATTCTTTTTTGAGCTTTCATATTTAGTTAAACAATGGCTTTGCCTGAATCAAAATCTGAGATTTGCACAGATCCTGAATCAAGCTTTCATTTGGTGTATCCCTGTTCATCATAAAAGTCATCAAGTTCTGCAAAATAACACAGCATGAAGCAAGCATTTATAAACATGTCCACATGTGTGTGACATTCATCGGTATGGAGCGTGGAAAATATGACACATAGCTGATATTGTTATTCCATTGTAGAGTCTTTGAGGGTGGGGCCTTGCAGGGTGACCTTTTATTTGTGTCTACTAATGAACATGATTTCTATATTTTGGTTAAACTGTATAGCAACTCACTGCCCCAGTGATTCCATGAGCTACCCATGATTTAAATGACAATTAATAACAATGCAGTAATGGCGGAGCTCACCCTGTGTGTTCCTTCTCCCACTTGACTGCTGCTCTCGCGATATGTCAGTCCCTTCCAACTGGCTTCAACATGAATACAAGAACTCGCTGCGGAGCGCTGATTGGAGCATACCAGGAGACAGAGTCATGTAATATCAATCCGGCTTTATTTCAACCCTTAAAATTACATAGAACGGTAGGGTATGTGATTCTCTAACGCATTTCATGCCTACATCCTTGGCACTTCATCAGTGATTCGTGAACACCTCCTACAGCGGGAGAGTAATCACCCTGGACCTCTCTTGGACAGCATCCCGGTGGGTCAGTTTATTAGTCTCAGAAGCAATTTCTCCACCTGGGATGCGTTCCAGGAGAGATCCATGGAGTTATGGGATAGACTGATATCTAGGAGCTACAGCACAGAGTGTATAAAAAAAGCCTATGAGAAAGCTGTACTCAGTAATAGATCGGATTTGTTAAGCAGCAGATAAAATGGTCACAAAAATAATAAGGAAACAACGTTTGAAAAGAATAGAATGAGATTTGTTACTACATACAAAATGGAAGCCAGAGATACAGAATATAATTTTAAAACATTGGGGAGTATTGAAATCTGACCCTATTTTGGCACAATTGGATTTGAAAAAAACCACAATTTATATATAGACGTGCCAATAGTCTAAGAGACAAAGTGTCTCCTAGCATGCTACCCAACAAGAAAGAAGACAGGAACTGGCTAAATACAGTTGGGACATATAAATGTGGTGCAAATATTTGCAAATGTTGTGGATTTGTTAAAGGGATCCTGTCATCAGAAAACATGTTTTTTTCAAAACGCATCAGTTAATAGTGCTACTCCAGCAGAATTCAAAATT
>NC_054375.1:28907193-29072193 GCF_017654675.1 Xenopus laevis
CAAAAGCTTAAGCCGTCGGCTAACCTTCCGGTAGGCCCCGCAGGGCGGATCCATCTTATTAAAATGATTATTTCTCTGTCGTCTCAGGGGGACACAGGGACTCTAGGGGTTTAAGCTCCACCCTCCAGGAGGCAGGACACTTAGAATAAAAAAACTTAAGGGGCGTGCCAAGGAACAGGCTTAACCCCACACACTGTAAGCATACCCCAGTTTTTAAGTGTCCTGCTTTCAAGGAGGATGGACTTCGCATGCTCTTCAGCTGCATTCATCATTCTGGGGTATCTCCAGGTACAGGAATGCCTGTTTACTCTGTGAATTCCCCCTTCGCGGGATTCTTCACCGGGGTCTCTACCCTAGCCATTCAGGTTATATCCGACCCACACAGTTACTACCTGCCACCCAATAGGGACAGCAGTTCTGTACGGTGAAGCACCGGGTGAGTACCATGGCAGTGTTCATGTCTATCTCCCCGGGTTGCTCTCCCTTCCCCCTTCCTTCTCATTTATTTCTGGCCTTCAGGGTATTTAGGCCCCTAGGGGAGTAATTCCCTTCCGACCTGGCTGATTTTCACAACGCGCCATTCATTGCGCCTCTGTCTCTCCGTCTCCCGCTCACAGACGGCTCGCGCGCGCAGCTCCTTCCTGCGCTTCAACCCTGGAACGCATCGCATTCATGCGTTCCAGGCGCCATTTTCTTTTAGCGCGAACAGGAGGAGCTGCGGCGCGCGATCACTAAGCGCGCCATTCTCTGCCAGGAGTGGGATAGAGAGGGACACGGCACAACGGTTTTTCATTAGATTGTTTAGTGAAGCCCCCCTACTTCTTTTAGGGTTCACTCACCCCTTCAGGAAGCAGTCCTCTACCTGATCACTGCAACTTAACCCCTCCACAGCCATTCCTCAGCAGGTACCATTGACACTGCATTATGGCGGAAGGTAAGTCAGGGGGACTTTTCCCAAGGGCGGGGGGGAGAGCACCAACAGCACAGGTTACCTATTTTGCCTGCAAAAATTGTCAGTCCAAAATACCAGGGGGTCAGGCTGAATCCCTCTGCAGATCTTGTTCCAAGGGACAGGGCCCTGCACCTGCCCAGGAATCTACTGCACCAGAGATTTCTCAATTTGGCGAATCCTCACAAGATAATTCTGCACACGATGGGATCGCAGGTACATCATCCGACCCCCCAGCTCCCTCATGGGCTATCCAGCTCTCACAGTCTCTAGCATCCTTGCAGAGTTTACCTTCAATTGCTGACAATCTAGGCAGGGCCATAGCTAAACTAGCCCACAAGCCTAGCGGGAAGCGTAAAAGGCCTTCCAGTCCCAAACCGGACGACGACTCCCATACCTTTTCTGAGGGCTCGTCATATGGAGGAGCCGCCTCCCATTCAGAGGGCGAACTTCCACTTTCTGATATTTCCTCTGATGAGGAGGGAGAAAATGAGGGGGAGACCAAGGACAGAGAGGTCCCTCATGATGTGGAGCACATAATCAAGGGAGTGATGGAAGTATTGAAAATTACACAGTCAGCAGAACAGCACACTTCTTCTGCAAATCTGTTTAAGAGGAAACATAAATCCTCAGCTTGTTTCCCATCTCATGAACAACTTACCAGCATTATTCACGATGAATGGAATTTCCCTGAACGAAAATTCCAGGCTACTCGTAAATTTTCCAAGTCCTATCCGTTTAATAAAGAATCGGTGGAAAAATGGTCTATGCCGCCAGCGGTAGACGCTCCAGTCTCTAGACTCTCTAAGTCCACTGCCTTGCCCGTTACAGACGCTGCAGCCTTCAACGACCCATCTGACAAAAGACTAGAGGGATTCCTGAGGGCAGTATACTCATCTGCTGGCTCTACCTTTCGCCCAGCACTGGCGTCCGCCTGGGTAGCCCGAGCCATACAAGCCTGGTCCGAAACTCTAATTTCAGACATTCAAGAGGGTGTCCCCAGAATAGACCTCATGTCATCTGCACAATCCATCGCGGAGGCAGCAGCATACTTGTGTGACGCAACTCTTGATACCACTCAGATTACCGCTCGCACCTCAGCACTATCTGTGGCTGCCCGCAGGACGCTCTGGCTTAAGAATTGGACAGCTGACATCAGTTCCAAGAAATCCTTAACTTCACTTCCATTCAAGGGACAGAGGCTCTTTGGGGAAGAACTTGAAAAGATCATCTCCCAGGCCACTGGGGGGAAAAGCACCTTCCTCCCCCAAAACAAGTACAGACACACATCGTCCTCTAGACGGGGTAAGTTTTTTCGTGGCCCCAGTGGAAGATTCTCCAGACGAAACAGCCCCCCTCAACGCTCCCAGTTTCGTTCCAAGCACAGTGATAAGGGCCGCACGCCTTGGAAAACCAACAAGTTTCACAACAAGCCTTCAGCCGACAAATCCACTTCCGGTTGACGGGGCACCCCCTCCGGGGTCTCGGCAATCAATAGGGGGCAGATTGCTACGATTCCGGGAGGTTTGGAACCATTATTCGTCAGACGCTTGGGTCACCGAAATAATTTCCGAAGGCTACCATCTGGACTTTTCTTCTCCCCCTCCCAGAAAATTCCTCATGTCCAGACTCCCATCCAAAATCGACAAAGCTCAGGCCTTTCTGGACTGCATTGCCAACATGGAACAGATGAGTGATCATCCCTGTTCCCCCGTCAGAGAAATTCTCCGGTTTTTACTCCAACCTGTTCCTAGTCCCAAAGAAGGACGGTTCTTTTCGACCAGTACTGGATCTGAAATTTCTCAACAAACACATACGCTCAGTACGGTTCAAGATGGAGACCCTTCGCTCAGTCATCAGAGGTATGGAACCGGGTCAGCTATTGATGTCCCTGGACATAAAAGATGCCTATCTCCACGTGCCCATCTGGCCTCCTCACCACCGCTTCCTCCGTTTTGCCTTCAAGAACCGCCACTACCAGTTTGTGGCACTGCCATTCGGATTAACCTCAGCGCCCCGAGTCTTCACCAAACTCATGGCGGTGACAGCAGCAACCCTCCGACTCCAGGGAGTCTCGGTGACTCCCTACCTCGACGACTTGCTCCTGAAGGCCAGAACGGCAGAACAGTGCAGAGCACATCTTCAGACCGCAATATCCCTGATCCAGAGTTTCGGCTGGACCATCAACTGGATCAAATCCAGTTTGACACCCAGTCACCAAATGATGTTCCTAGGCCTTCATTTCAACACTTTAACGCAGCGGGTGTCCCTACCCCCGGACAAGCAGAAGAAGATAAGGGACCAGATCAGGCTTCTTCGTTCCAGTCAACCTCCCACAGTCCACCTAGCTATGCGGGTGCTGGGACTGATGGTCTCGTCCATCGAAGCGGTACCGTTTGCTCAGTTTCACCTACGGCCTCTGCAAGCCAACATCCTATCGGGATGGAAGGGAGGACCTCTAACCCAGAAAATTCACCTGCAGCAAAAGACACGGGAGTCCCTCCTTTGGTGGCTAACCCAACACAACCTATCCACGGGCCAGTCCTGGGCCGTCCCAGACTGGACCGTCATCACAACAGACGCAAGCCTTCTGGGCTGGGGAGCAACGTGGTACAAGCTCTCCGTTCAAGGTCAATGGGCCCCCAGCGAAACCAAGCTTTCCATAAACATCCTGGAGCTTCGGGCAGTGCGACTGGCCCTCAGACACTGGTCTTCACAACTCCAGAAACAAATCGGTCCGAGTGCAGAGCGACAACTCCACCACAGTCGCATACATAAACAGACAAGGAGGGACCCGCAGCAAAGCGTGTCTAGCGGAAGTGGACCAAATTCTGACGTGGGCGGAAGCCAGCTCAGTCCGACTTTCCGCCATACACATCCCAGGTGTGGACAACACCCAGGCGGATTATCTCAGTCGCAATCAGCTGGATCCGGGAGAATGGGAAACTGCATCCCGAAGTGTTTGCGGATCTCGTGCACAATGGGGTTGTCCTCAAATCGACCCTCATGGCCGCCAGACCAAATCGCAAAGTTCCCAACTTCTTCGCTCGTTCCCGGGATCCGATGGCGATGGGTGTGGACGCCATGACACAAGAATGGCGGTTCAGACTGGCTTATGTATTTCCTCCAATTCCCATGCTTCCTCGGGTGCTGAAGAAGATCGACAGTCTCCCTCAACTGTGATCGTGATAGCTCCATATTGGCCCAGGAGAACTTGGTTTTCGGACCTTCAGGAGATGTCCATTGCACACCCACTTCGACTTCCAGCCAGGGACGACCTCCTCCAACAAGGTCCCATCGTTCCACCACAACCCGGGGCTGTTCGCTTTGACGGGATGGCTGTTGAGGCCACCATTTGGCGAAGACAGGGTTTGACAGAAGAGGTCATTGCCACGATGCTCAGATCACGCAAGGCCACTTCCTCCAAAGCTTATCATCGGGTGTGGCACAATTACTGGAAATGGTGCAAGGAAGCCCACTACTCCTTCCTTGAATGCAACGTTCCCAGAGTTCTCTCCTTCCTGCAAAGGGGACTTCAGCTAGGTCTCAAGTTAAGTTCACTGAAGGTTCAGGTCTCAGCTCTTTCGGTCTTACTCCAGACTCGACTTGCCATGGATGACTCGGTCCGCACATTCCTACAGGGAGTGGCCCATATTGCTCCGCCATTCCGTACCTCAGTACCAAGATGGGACCTCAACCTGGTGTTGGAGGCTCTTCTCGACCCTCCTTTCGAACCATTGGCGGTCATTCCAGAGAACATTCTGACTTGGAAGGTGGCGTTCCTGGTTGCCATCTCTTCTACCAGGCGGGTCTCCGAACTCGGTGCCCTTTCATGTGACCCTTCACTACTAGTCTTTCACAAGGACAAAGCAGTACTTCGTACAGTGCCTTCCTTCCTCCCCAAAGTCGTCTCATCGTTCCACATCAACCAAGAGATTGTCGTCCCGTCCTTCTGTCCGGATCCTAAGAATGCCAAGGAACGGCGTCTTCACAGTCTAGACGTGGTCAGAGCACTTCGCTGGTATCTTGAACGCTCCAAACCTTTCCGACGTTCTCAAGCTCTCTTTTTGCTTCCATCCGGCCCCCGTCGGGGCATGGCAGCTTTCGAAGACGACAATTGCAAGATGGCTTCGGGAACTCATTCGTCACGCTTATCTTTCCAAGGGGAGACCTCCTCCAACATCCATTCGAGCTCACTCCACGAGAGCCATGGGAGCTTCCTGGGCATGGCGTAACTCGGCTTCTTTGGACCAGATCTGCAGAGCAGCCACTTGGTCCTCGGTTCACACATTCACCAAATTCTATAGCCTTGACACCTTTTCTTCTGCGGAAGCCGCCTTTGGCCGCAAAATACTGCACTCTGTGGTGCAGTAAGGTGTCTTAATTGCTATTCTTCCCGATTTCGCTCCCTCCCTGCTGTTCTGGGGCTGCTTTGTTAAGTCCCCTAGAGTCCCTGTGTCCCCCTGAGACGACAGAGAAAACAGGATTTTTTGTTCCTCACCGTTAAATCTGTTTCTCTGTAGTCGATAGGGGGACACAGGGCTTCCCGACCCTAGCGAAATGTTGACCGTTTGGTCTTATGGAAAAGTTTCCTTGGTTTACCTGTTGCCAGTTGATTTTAATTTTTTCTGCAGTCTCTTTGGTACCAACTGAGGTATGCTTACAGTGTGTGGGGTTAAGCCTGTTCCTTGGCACGCCCCTTAAGTTTTTTTATTCTAAGTGTCCTGCCTCCTGGAGGGTGGAGCTTAAACCCCTAGAGTCCCTGTGTCCCCCTATCGACTACAGAGAAACAGATTTAACGGTGAGTAACAAAAAATCCTGTTTTTTGCCCAAGCTACTCTATGTACTACAGCAAGCCCCCATATGGATACCCAAATCCTATCCTATTTCCTTAAACTTAATGCTATATTTAGGTAACTGGTGTGGGCTCATTCCAGGCCAAGACTAATGTGTGCTAAAAACAAAGCTGATTTGGCCCTTCCAGATGTGTATCTATATTATTTGGCAGCACAACTGTCCCACCTCACTACATGGGTGGAAGGCTCGCATCACAAGACGCTACATTCACTTTGGGCTCACTTAACTGGCTTCACTGATAACCCAATAAGCTGGATCCTAGGGAAATCTGTCAATACGTCTGTCATTGCTTCCCCCCCCCATCAGCTCCCTACGTAAGGTGTGGAAAATGGCAAATGCACTTCTGAAATCTCCTATCACTGACCCACTCACACCATTATGGAACAACCGAGACTACCCCTTGTTGGTAAAACTGTGTCCAATGAGTCTTTGGTCGGGCTGTGGGGTGAATACCCTTGGTGATGTATGGCGTGATGGCAAATCTCCTTTGCACAGTTGAAAGATCAATTCCAGATCCCACATAACCAATGGCTGACCTTTCATAAGTTCAACCACCAGAAATAATCTGGATGGGTTACGATCTAAATGGGAGGTGGATGTGGGCACAATCCTAGACGATGAATGGCAGCAAGCGCAGGAATCCCCTCAGCTAGTATCCCCCAACCATAGACTACGGCTAATTCAATTATATATTCTTCATAGGGCTTACTACACCCCTGTCAGACTTCACTACATTAATGCCAGCACCCCGGATGTTTGTACTAGGTGTGCTTTAGAAAGGGGAACTCTGTCACACATGCTGTGGAGCTGCACTAAGCTTTCCGCATACTGGAGGGGAGTACTGGACGCCTTAGATGCGGTGCTCCAGGTGACTATTACCAGGACACCAAAAGTATGCGTCCTGGCCATAATTCAAGACCTAAAGCTGTATCATTGTCAGTCACTTTTCCTTCTTGAGGCATTACTACTTGCTAAGAGCTTGATCACCCAGAATTGGAGAGCTGTGGCTCTTTCTACCTTCTCTACCTGGAAAGCAATTATGTAGAATACCTGTAATACTGAATACTTAATGTACCTAAAAAGGGGAGTCCCCGCCAAATTCCAAAAAATTTGGGGACCCTGGACTGACATTTACCCCCCAACATCCAAGACAACTTCCAGCAGTTTAGGTTAACAGGGTTCAGGGAAGGTGAATGGTGCATTAGCTTTACTCGTCCAACTAGGTCTGAATCCTTAGTTGGAGGAAGACCCTGATAAGGTTGTAAACTGTTGTTCCTATGACGCTGTATTTGCTGCATAATATGCTTTATACACTTTGTTTTGTACAAGACATGTCACATGTGATGCAATGTTTTTCCTTCTTTTGACTTTATATTGTAAACTGCTTACTTTATTCAATCAATAAACTACCCGAATTTAAAAAAAAAAATGGGCATTTTATAGCAGCCACAATCAAGGTCTACAGCGCTGGTTAGATAATCTGGGCCTGGTAGAACAGTGGAGGTGGAAACACACAGCGGAGAGGCAATTCTTCTGTCACTCACTGCTGGATAAACCTCCTTCTCCCAAATAGACCTAGCGTTAGCTTCCGCAGACTTTACCCAACACGTAGTTACTGTGGAATATCTTCCTAGAGCCTTTTCAGACCACTCCCCCGTAGCTGTATCTTTCAGGGCCACAGGCTGTGGCGGCAGGGCAAGCTGGAGGCTATGTCCCCTCTGTTTAGCCAATGCCCAGGTGAGAGAACAAGCAAGAGAAATATGCTGCATACTGGGTCCAAAACCATTATACCGTAGCCCCTGATGTATTATGGGAGGCTTCCAAGGAAGTGGCCAGGGGCGTACTAATTTGTGAAATAGCAAATGCAAGTAAACAGGCAAAAGGAGTTTTCTGAGGTTGTATCTGAGAATAAACTCTGTCTTTATGCCGATGACTTGCTATTATTTCTGGAAGACCCCCAAGGGTCGTTGCTATCCATTATAGAGAACTTTGCTGTCTTTTCAGGATTAACAATAAATACATCTAAATCTGTCATTCTCCCCCCTCGATCATATACCCTCTCACCCCCCCTCTACTCGGGGCCTCAAGTGGGTGGCCAAATTCAAATACCTGGGCATCACTATATCTGCAGAGCTCTCCTCATACATTGCCGATAATATTGTCCTTCTAGTCAACCAATTTAAACATGCAACCAATGTTTGGTCCAAACTACCTATTACTCTGGGGTAGAATTAACTTGTATAAAATGTTCTATTTACCTAAACTGCTATACAAGTTGCACAATTCTCCTATATGGACCCCAGAGATCCTCTTTCGCAAAGTGAACGTAGTCGTACTCCCCATTTTGTGGGCCAATAAGTCTCAACGTATAGATTGGGCCTCTCTTACCGCCCCACTGGACAAAGGTGGCTTAGCCTTACCTCACCTACGCTTATACTTTATTGGTCAGCCAAAATTACCATGTGACACAGACGACCCTGGTCTCATGCTGCTGGCCACAAGAGTGGGCTCTCTACAGGCGATCAGGAACTTGCCATATAGACAGCTAGCTGGCCATAGCAATTACCCTCCAACAATATCTACCCTATTCAGAGCCTGGAAGATAGCATGCTTCTACTCTGGGCACAAACCACCAATATTCTCCCCCTATCTACCGCTCTGAAGAAAAACTGCACCACTTGAAATCTCTGCAGGATTTTGTATACTGGCTTAGGTTAGGAATTAAATTCCTAGGGGACATCTTAATAGACCAGTCATTTCCTTCATACCAGCAACTAAAGACAAGAGGCGCTGGCATCGACTGCTACCAGCCCTGAACGAGGAGCAATGGGAGGAAGCCACAGAAGTCCTCCACTGCGACCTGATCTCCATACGTGATAAACTCATTCAATATAAATCCACCAATTATATATCACTCCTATAAAGCTTCAGAAAGTCGTCCGACAATCTGAGGCAGGGTGCCAGAGATATCAATTACCTGAGGCATCTTTCCTACATTTGGCGTGGCAATGCCCTCTGATACAGAGGTTTTGGCAAAGGGTGATGAGATACTTGGCAGACAATTTGTCTGCCAAGTATCTGCCCTGAGGTCTGCTTACTTGGATTAGTAGAAGAATTACTGCCCCTAAATCGCGCCAGGTCGCTCATAAGAACGACCTATATATTATGCCAAGAAAGTGGTAATTATGGGTTGGATGGGCAACAACCCTCTCTCAGTAGCTCAATGGATCAATCTAATTAATTAAGCCCTTCCATCCATTAAACTTAGCTAGAGGTTGCCCTGGAAAATTCAAAAAGATATGGACCCACGGCAAGACATTAATCCACTTGAGCTCCCAGAATTCTAACACGTAATGTGTTGTTCACAAGCAAGGTGTTATGTAGGATGGATATTTCTTATACCAAGTATTGATGATTATGTATTCCTGTCCTCACCAAATGTTGACTATTAATATTATCTATGAAGCAAGTTGTTGTATGTACTCCCCTACCCCCAACCCTGAAAATCAAAAAATAAAGACTTTAAAAAAAAAAAAAAAATGGGCATTTTAGGGAAATTTCTGAAAACGCCTTAAAGGGGTTGGTACCTTTGAGTTCACTTTTAGTATGATGTGGAGAGTGATATTCTGAGGACAATTTGCAATTGGTTTTCATATTTTATTATTTGAGGTTTTTGAGTTATTTAGCTTTTTATTCAGAAGCTTTCCTTTTTGAAAGTTGGAAGAAGGCAAATTATTTAAATAAATAATGAAGACCAATTGAAAAGTTGCTTAGAATCCATCATTCTGTAACATACTAAAATTTATCTTAAAGTTGAACCATCCCTTTAAGCTTGCAATTTTACAGAATTTTCTGTCCTGTCTGCAAAAGATTGTGAAATACAATTTCTAGGTGACTTTTGATATTAAATATACATAGGCTTATTCAACTGTATGATATCTAGAAATTTGAAAATAATTCCTGGAAAAGGGGGGAATATGGGCATAATAGTTAACCTTGTTAATTTACCCTTTATTCGTAGACGGCGCCCTAGTAGGGAACGAGAAAGGAGTCGAGAAAGGAGAAGGTCCCGCAGCAGAGAACGTAGGCGATCCAGGAGTAAGAGCCGCAACAGAAGATCCCGATCAGCCAGCCCAAGCAAGAACAAAAAAGAAATAAGGTGCGGTGCTTTGTTTAATCTTTAACGTGCCTTATTTACACTTATCTCTGCTCCTATTATTGTCCACAGAATTCTTACTCCCCCATGCCTATATTAAAGGAAAACTATACCCCCCAAGCAATGTAGGTTTCTATGAAAAATACATCTGCATACAACAGCTCAGCTGTAAAAACCCTGCTTCATTTATAGAATATTTAAATATATTTTTATAGTAGTACCGTATGTGCCATTGGGCAATCCTAAATAGAAATTTGCCATTATAAGTACTAAGGGCCATCCCCTTGGAATCATACAATTCACAATGCACACATACATGCTAAGTCACATGAGCCAATTATAGGAAAAAGTTCTGTCTTTTGCTCCCACATTTCTTCCAGTCACAATTAGAGCTGCATTGTTTATAGTCAGTTGATCGCTGAGGGAGAGCACAAACCATTACAAAATAGTGGCTCCAGGTAAAAGGTGTTAAAGGAAATGCTTCATATATTGATGCAACTACAAAGAAACCTTGTGAAATGTGTGAAAACATAAAATCAGGGGATGTATGATTTAGTATTTAGCCTTCTCTGTACTTAAAGGGTTTTATTTCACCTTCCGACACTTTTTCAGTTTAGTTGTTGTCTGATTGTTCACTGGAAATAGACTTTTTTTTTATTTTTCAATTGCCTTCTATTTTTCGTTTTTTACTGTTTTTGTGAGATCTAAGTTTAAAGTGTAAAGTTCCTGTCTCTGGTGTTTCATTCTGGCAGCTCAGTAATTCAGGTGCAGATTCTGAGCTGTTACCATTTGCTCCATTTGTTGATACATTTCTCAGCAGCATCTGTGGGAATATTAGCAACTATTGTATCAATTCTAACAGCTGCCTTTAATGAAACTCAGGAATTCTGCTCATTAGGGACAAAGATAAGAAATGTATCAACTAAATGTATCAATTTAGAACAGTTTACAGCAGGAGTGCCCATACTTTACTAATGTGAGGTCTACTTTTAGTCATGATTTCCCATTATGATCTACATCCATTAAAGTATTGTTAGCATTCTGTTCCATGGAAAATATTCCTTAAATATTGATTTATTTAACAAACATCAATTTCTTATGTAACCTTAACTTAATAAATATCTGAATAAAAAGAATGAAACCGGAGGGTGATTAAGACAAGTGTCTTGAGATCTACTGATCACCATCTAAAGGTCTACTGGTAGATCCTGATCTACCTTTTGCGTACCCCTCGTTTACAGAGTTGGTACCCCCCCCCCAAGCTGCTTTAGAAAGAAGGAGAAAAATGAAACTTTACACTTAGAAAAACACAGAAAACCGAGAGTTGCTTAAAGGTTATTTGCAGTTATTTTTAAATATAATATATTTTCTTATCCTATGGTTTAGGACCCAAAATTCTGTTGTATCCCCTTTTAAATATTTATAATGCTAATGTTATTATAATTATTGTAGCCCCTTTTTTCAGACTTAATCTCAGGTCCATCTGGAAAAAATCTAAAAACTACTCCTTTTTCTGTATCTGTGATGCATGATAGTTTAAACATATGTGCTATTAAACAATTAAGATTTCTTTGCAAACCAAAGCATTGTTACTTTAATGTAGATCAAAATCTAAAGAGAAAACAGACGGCACAGAAGCATCAAAAGAGAAGAAAAAAGAAAAGGATGACAAAGAGGAAGAAAAAGAAAAGGAGAAGGACGTTGATGTATGTTAAGTAGACATAAAGTTCATTAGTATTTGCTGAACTTTGAAAAAGTACCAGTGCTCTGTTGATTGTGTTAGAAACACAGTTCCATTTATAATATAGCGGCATATATAGCGAATCCGAATACTAATTTGCATATGCAAATTAGGGGCGGGAGGGAAATCTCATGACTTTTTGAACAACAATGAAGAAAAAAAATGTTTTCCCCTTCCCACCCCTAATTTACATATGCAAATTAGGATTTGGTTCGGTATTCGGCCGAATCTTTCGAGAAGGATTCGCGGGTTCAGCCGAATCCAAAATAGTGGATTCGGTGCATCCCTAATTAAAAGATAATGTAAAGGGGAAAAATCATTTACCAACTGAATGCAGATTCTTGTTTATTGCCTGCTCTGTGTGGCTCTTTAGAATGAACATTTCTCAAAGTCAGCTTGGGGGACACAGGGACAATGGGTATAGCTAGTACCATTAGGAGGCAGGACACAACTACAAAAAAGACAACTGGCTCCTCCCCCACTGGCTATACCCCCAGCAGGCTGGAGAAGAGCTCAGTTTTAGTTGTGTCCTCAGGAGGTTAGGACAGAAGAATTTTTTATTTTATGCTTATTGTCTTTTAGTCAGCCTTGCTGACACCAGGGGGTTGCTTGAACCTTTACACTGCGTAAAGTACCTCATTGGCACCTTCCAACGTGGGATCTGTCTCTGGGGTCACAGGTGTTTTACACAGACCACTCAGCCATTTCCTCTCCTCCCTTTACAGGAGGAGACCAGGCTGGCCGGCAGACAGAACTGGGAGAGCGGTCTACAGGACAGGTAAGTCCCAGTGGGCTCCCTCTCCCCCTTCCCTTCTCCCTCCCCTAGCTATGGAGGGCAGATTGGATTCCCTTCACCCCCTAACAAACTCATTGGAGAGGTAAGGGGAGGGGTTTTTTTCCCGCGCTGTGTTTCCCCTACATCCCTGGGGGCAGCCACAGCGAGCAGGGAGGCACTCCCTGATATCAGCGCAGGGGCCTCCTACACACGCGGTTCCAGTCGCGGCCCCTACACATAGGGGACTCGCCAGCCGCAGAGAGCTCTCTCTCTCTCTCTGCCGCTCAGACGCGGTTGGATGCGCTCCGTAGGCGCAGTTTCCGGACGCCATTTTGGTATTGCGGAAGTATATTCCCGCGGTCCCTGGCCTCTCGCGTGATCTTGAGCGCGCCCTTCACACTCGCGGCCGCCATTTTGGATCGCGCACACGGGACTAGCCACGCACAGACGCTGCTCCCAGACTACCATTCTCTGGCAGCAGAGACACAAGGCACCACTGCAGAATTGACAACTCGATTCTCTCCTACTGCTAAGCTAAGTGTCAGGCTCTATTCTACTGGGTTATTCTCCCAGGTATTTTATATATTTTTCCAATATGTCTGATGGACCCAGTGCCAACCTCTTCTCTAGGGGGGCAACCACAGCCCTGGTCACTTTTCTGTCCTGTGCCAAATGCCGCAAACATTTGCCCACAGGGCACAAATCAGCCCTATGCAACCAGTGCTCTCCACAGCAGGTTTCTGAATCCTCACCACCTTCTCCACCTCTGGTGAATCAGGCTGCCCAGGGGGATCCCTTGGCATCCAGTCCTGAAGCCTCCCCACGCCGAGTACAGGCAGCACCTGAGTGGGCGGCCCAATTGGCCACAGGCATTCCAAAACTAGCACAGTCTCTAGACAAATTGCTTTCTCGCCTTGACAGTCATAAACCTAGACCCTCCAAACGCAGGGCCCCCTCCCCGTCAGATGAAGATAGCGATTCTCCACCGAGGATTTTTTCACCTCCTGATTCTGGGGATGAACAGGATCATTCAGACGGGGAATGTTTTTCTGATTCGGACCACGATGATCCTAAAATCTCTTCTGACACCGTGGACTCCCTTATCTCCTCGGTACTAGAAACCCTCCACCTCCAGGAACCGGAGGTCCGTGCGGAGTCTTCCAAGTCTCTCTTCAAGCGACGCAACAAGACTTCACCGATGTTTCCTTCCCACAACCAGCTTGAACAAATTATCCAACAAGAGTGGGACACACCCGAGAGACGTTTTCAAACAAACCGTCGTTTCCTGAAGTTGTATCCTTTTCCACCTGAACTTACTGAAAAATGGGCTGCTCCTCCATCCGTGGACGCCCCAGTATCCCGCCTCTCTAAGAACACGGCCTTACCAGTCCCTGACGCGTCCTCCTTCAAGGACTCTATGGACAAAAAGTTAGAGAGTTTACTACGCTCATCATTCGCAGCTTCCGGATCCTCGCTGAGACCGGTCCTAGCGACGGCATGGGTTAGCCGAGCTGTTCAATCCTGGTCTGACACTCTTATCACCGCCATTTCAGACGGAGCACCACGGCACGAACTCTCACAGCTGGCATCTCAAATCAAGGAAGCCAATGACTACATGTGTGAAGCCTCGCTTGACGCCACTCAAGCTATCAGCAGAGCCTCCGCTCTCTCGGTGGCAGCCCGCAGATCCTTATGGATGAAACTATGGTCAGCGGATCTATCCTCTAAGAAGTCCCTGACCTCCATCCCGTTCAAAGGGAAGCTCCTCTTCGGACCTGATCTTGACAAGATCATTAGTCAAGCTACCGGGGGCAAAAGCACTCTTCTCCCCCAACCCAAGGCACGTCCCTCCTTTCGGAAGAACAGGTTTTTTCGTGGCTCTCAGACCAAGAGCGCGAGATCCTCTCCTCCAAGACAGTCCTTTGCAAACAAGGGGCGTTTCGCCAACAAACATCGAACTCCCTGGCAGAACCGAAAGCACTCCTCCAAGCCCACCGACAAGACTACTTCGGCATGACGCCGTACTCCCCGCCCCGAACTTTATAGGGGGGAGATTGTCCCACTTTGCAAACACGTGGGTATCTCTAGTTCAGGACTCCTGGATTCACGAGGTGGTTACTCGAGGCTACCATCTAGAGTTTTCATCTATCCCACCTCACCGATTCTTCATGTCAAGACTTCCTCAAGAACCAGGCAAGCGTGCAGCTTTTCAGAGGGCCATCTCCAACCTTCTCCTAGCAGGAGTGGTTACTCCCGTCCCCCCGGACGAACACTTCAGGGGCTACTATTCAAACCTGTTCATAGTCCCCAAAAAGGACGGCTCAGTCCGGCCGATCCTAGACCTAAAAGAACTGAACAAGCTCATTCGTCCAAGGAAATTCAAAATGGAATCCCTCCGGTCTGTCATTGCAGCGATGTCTCCAGGGCAATTCCTCATGTCTCTCGACATAAAGGACGCTTACCTTCATGTTCCCATTTTCCCTCCTCATCAGAGATTCTTGCGCTTTGCCTTCCAAAACTTCCACTACCAATTCACAAGTTTACCGTTCGGACTCACGTCAGCTCCCCGGGTCTTAACGAAGATCATGGCGGCTGCCACTGCACTGATCCGCAACGAGGGGGTCTCGATCACCCCGTACCTGGACGACCTTTTGATCAAAGCGCCTTCCCCCCAGGAGGCCCAGCGGTCACTCCAGGTCTCCATGGAGAAGCTTCGGGAATTAGGTTGGGTTCTCAACCTTCACAAATCCTCCCTAATCCCCAGTCAATCCATGAACTTTCTGGGCATGAACTTCAACACTCTGACTCAGAGGATCTCCCTCCCTCAGGAGAAGATTGTTCATCTCCAAGCATTGGTTCGGTCACTGCTGCAGAAGCCTCAGCATCCAGTCAGGTTCTGCATGAAGGTGCTGGGTGTCATGGTTTCCACAATAGAAGCGGTCCCTTTCGCCCAATTTCATCTCCGGGAGCTCCAGTGGAACATCCTCAGCACCTGGAAACGGAAGTCCTTACTGCAAGAGATAGTCCTCTCTCCTCAAACTCGGACGTCCCTTCTGTGGTGGCTCAACTCCACTCACCTCTTAAAGGGAAAGCGCCTCGGGGACCCCAGTTGGCGCATTCTCACGACCGACGCAAGCCTCTTCGGCTGGGGAGCGGTGCTCGAAGGCAGGTCGGCCCAAGGGCAGTGGAACCTCACCGAAAAGAAGTTGCAGATCAATCTGCTCGAGATCCGCGCAATTCGGCTAGGCCTCATCCATTGGCAGCAAGCCCTCACGGGCCAGGCGGTGAAAATACAGTCGGACAACTCCACGGCGGTGGCCTACATCAACCACCAGGGCGGCACAAGGAGCAGGGCGGCTCTAAGCGAGATAAAAATCATATTCCAGTGGGCCGAGGCTCACAGCGTACAGCTGTCCGCCATCTTCATACCGGGACTACTGAACTGGGAAGCCGACTTCCTAAGCAGGCAATCCCTGGATCCAGGCGAGTGGACACTAAAGGACGAAGTATTTCAAGAGATAACTTCAAGATGGGGTATTCCAGAGGTGGACCTCATGGCGACCAGGCACAACAGAAAGGTGCCACACTTCCTAGCTCGTTACAGAGACCCACTAGCCCTAAACGTGGATGCTCTGACAGCCGACTGGCCCTTCCAGCTGGCGTATGCCTTTCCGCCCACTCCGCTAATCCCCAGGACGATCAGAAAGCTCCAGCGGGAACGGTCCACCCTCATCCTCATAGCACCGAGGTGGCCTCGACGAGCTTGGTTCACGGACCTTCTCAACCTCTCCGTCGCAGAACCGTGGCCTCTGCCTCCTCTTCCAGACCTTCTCACTCAGGGTCCGATTTTGCATCCAAACCCGACCTACCTCAATTTGACGGCGTGGCTCTTGAGACCAAGATTCTAACTCAAAAGGGCTTTTCTCGAGCCGTGGCACGCACCATGTGTGCGGCTCGGAAACCGGTTTCAGCCAGGGCATATCACAGGGTCTGGTCCACCTACCGCCAATGGTGTTTCACTCGCAAGGTTAGCTTCCGGCTATTTTCTCTACCTACCTTACTGGAGTTCCTGCAGGAAGGCCTATCGCTAGGACTCTCTTTGGGTTCCCTCAAGTCTCAAATCTCAGCTCTCTCAGTGCTTTTCCAGAAAAGACTTGCCCTGCTTCCCGACGTTAAAACCTTCATGCAAGGAGTGGCTCACGTGACTCCGCCTGTCAGGGCTCCCGCACCTACCTGGGACCTCACGTTAGTGCTCCGGGCACTTCAACTTCCTCCCTTTGAACCCCTGGGATCGGTGCCCATTCAGTTCCTGACCTGGAAAACAGTTTTCCTCCTGGCTATTGCTACTGCAAGACGGGTTTCTGAGCTCGGCGCTCTCTCCTACAAGTCGCCTTACCTCGTCTTCCATCAAGACAGAGCGGTCCTTCGTACCATACCATCCTTCCTACCTAAAGTGGTCTCGGATTTTCATATAAACCAAGAGATCGTGGTTCCTTCCTTCTGCCCGTCTCCAGCGAATCAGAAGGAACGGGCACTGCACACTCTGGACCCAGTGCGGGCCTTAAAGTTTTACCTCTTCAGAGTTCAAGACTTCCGCAAGTCCGATTCCCTGCTGGTACTACCCTCAGGCTCCCGTCGAGGCGCATCGGCTACCAAACAATCCATTTCTCGCTGGATCAAACAAGCTATACAAGGCGCATACAAAGCCCGGGGTCGCTCACCTCCGTCCAGGGTCACAGCCCATTCGACCAGGGGTGTGAGTACGTCTTGGGCCTTCAGAAACCAGGCATCAGCTGACCAGCTATGCAAAGCAGCGACTTGGACCTCTGTCCATTCATTTGCAAAATTCTATCATTTTGACACCTTTGCGGCATCTGACACTCGCTTTGGCAGAAAAGTGCTTCAGGCCGCGGTGGCTGACACCAATTAAACCTCTTCTTCCCACCCGGTTGTTAGGGGACAGCTTTGGTATGTCCCCATTGTCCCTGTGTCCCCCAAGCTGACTTTGAGAAAAGGAGATTTTGTGTACTCACCGTTAAATCTTTTTCTCTTCAGTCACTTGGGGGACACAGGGCTTCCCTCCCTGGGTTGAGGTTTTTCACTTCCGTCAGACAAGTTAACCGTTTTTTCTTGTTAGCAGTTATTGGCTTTTTTGAAAAGTTTTCATTGCGTTATGTCATATCCTGTTGACTTTGGTACAAACTGAGCTCTTCTCCAGCCTGCTGGGGGTATAGCCAGTGGGGGAGGAGCCAGTTGTCTTTTTTGTAGTTGTGTCCTGCCTCCTAATGGTACTAGCTATACCCATTGTCCCTGTGTCCCCCAAGTGACTGAAGAGAAAAAGATTTAACGGTGAGTACACAAAATCTCCTTTTCTTTCCCACTCACCTCTAGGTCTCAGGCAGAAAATGAGGGGGTTTTATTATTCGGTGGTGGTTAAACTGGGCGGTAGTAACTGATTAAATGCCTTTTCCACTCTTTGATGGAAAGAAGCAAAGTGTGATGTGTAAACTGAATCATACGTATCATAGCAAACTGCTTTTTTTGTTGTTTACAATAAAGCAATGGTCAGAACATATTTCTAACAAACACCCTTTTGGAAGGTTTAATTTGAATAAAGGATTTGTTTTCTTTCTACACCTGCAGCAACTAGTTTCTCTGCTAAATCTGCCTTTCTGTGTATTTAGAATTTTGATCAAAATAAACTGGAAGAAGAAATGCGCAAACGCAAAGAGAGGGTGGAAAAATGGAGAGAAGAGCAGCGCAAAAGAGTTGTAGAAAGCATTGGAGAGCTGAAAAAAGAAATTGAAGAAATGAGACAAGGGAAAAAATGGAGTTTAGAAGATGATGATGGTGAGCATCAAGGTTTCACTCTGCTAAAAAAAATATGGGTTGCTTGTATGCAATGGCATAATGATTTCAATTCTGTTTGTAGATGACGAAGAGGAACCCACTGAGGGAGAGAAGGAAGGTGAGGATGTAGAGGATGAGCTGGATCCTTTGGATGCTTATATGGAAGAAGTAAAGGAGGAGGTCAAGAAGTTTAATATGGGGAGTGTGAAAGGTGGAAGTGAAAAGGTTAGTAGTGGAGCTCGTTTATTTTAAAGCTACCATATTTCTCATTGAGTTTGTATAGTGGTTCAAAAAATAGTAACCAGTTATGAGAAATTATTTGTCTTGTTATATTTTTTTCCACTTAGAAAACTGGCCCAACTGTCACAAAAGTAGTCACTGTGATGACAACTAAAAAGGTTGCTATGGAGACAACAAAGAAGAAGGGAGAGCTAATGGAAAATGACCAAGATGCTATGGAGGTAAAGCATTATTCCCTGTTTGTTTGATTTTTTTCTATAATGCATTTTTAACTGTCATATCTACAACCCCTCCACAAAATATGTATATTTTTACATCTAGTACCCATACTTCAGGTTGGTTTAATATTGACTGTAAATCTACATGTTGCCTTTTACTTGCAGTATTCATCTGAAGAGGAAGAAGTAGATCTTCAGACTGCTCTTACTGGATTTCAGACTAAGCAGCGCAAGTTGTTGGAGCCAGTCGATCATGGAAAGATAGAGTATGAATCCTACAGGAAGAACTTTTATGTGGAGGTTCCAGAGTTGGCCAAAATGACAACAGAAGGTAAAGTACAGTAACATTATTTGGATCTTTTTCTTAAGGTGTGTGTGTATTAACGAGTACAAACATATCCCTAAAAATATCACTTTCATCGCTTTATGCTGCTGTCACTAATTAATAAAGCTTTTTTTTTTTTTTATATCTAGAGGTGACTAGTTACAGACTTGAGCTGGAGGGCATCATTGTGAAAGGAAAAAACTGTCCGAAGCCAATCAAATCCTGGGTTCAGTGTGGTATATCTATGAAGATTCTGAACTCACTTAAAAAGTATGTTTATTTCTTGTTTAGGTTTTAAAAAAGCCTTCCAGTAGCATTAGCTACTTGTAAAATGTTGTTTGATGGAAACAGTTATCAGTGTGGGTTAGCTATAAATACAGCAATTCTACAAGTCTAATATAAGCATTTAAAGGTAATAGATGCAAGACCTATCAGGGTGGTACGAGATTCTGAAAAATGACTATTTACAGAGAAATAATTTCACAGAGATTTGTGAAATATTGGCACCCTTGGAACTCTTGAAACTCTTGGGACTGTGCCTAGCCGTACATGAAACATAGGTTGAAAAACTGTTTGAGCTCATTTACCTTGAGTGGGCGCAAGCCCTCTGCACAATGTATTTAAAGGTTTTGCCTCTTACAGCTCCTATGCTCTGCAACTTGTGACAGCTGAACCTTTAAAAGCACTTCAGACTCAAGGTGCAGAGCACGTGCAAGTAAAAGGCTCGGGATTCATCTTGTTTTCACAGGTGCTTCAAACAAAATGGACTCTCTTTTGGTCAGTGGCTCTCAGGGCATTCTCACTGTCATTTGGTGGGGTAAAAAGCAGGGGCACTCACTGATAATTCTCGTCATCCTCTCAAAACTGCTATTGTCACTGGAGATCCACCTGTCGCTTATCTGTGTATATCATTCATTAATAATGTTGGAAGAGGTGAAACACTAATTGAAGCTGTTTTTTGCTCCATCTGCAGAGTCAGATAAAATGCCATCTGTTGCCAGTAGTTGCATTTTACTTCCTTTGATCATTGATTGCCTCCTTTACTGTGTTAATGCCCAGCTTTCTCAAAATGTGTTCCAGCAGAATGTAAAGAACTAAATCATACTGATTTTCTTTATTTTTTCTTTTTTCCCCTAGACATGCATATGAAAAGCCCACTCCAATACAGGCACAAGCCATACCTGCCATCATGTCTGGTAGGGACCTTATTGGCATTGCCAAAACTGGAAGTGGAAAAACAATCGCATTCCTTTTACCAATGTTCAGGCATATAATGGACCAGAGACCTCTGGAGGAAGGAGAGGGGCCAATAGGTAAAAATAACTGAATCTGTGTTTTTATATGTGCATGTATATTTTTATTCTTGCATCAATGGGGGACTCGCCATACCTCGGGGTCTCCAGGAGGCCTGCTTCATTTTCTCTCTTTCTGAACTTAGCAGTTAACTTCAAATCATTAGTCGAGGGAGGGCACAGGACTATAAACTTCAGGTGATATGCTAAAAAATTGCTTGTTTTTTTTTCCCTTCCCAGCTGTCATCATGACTCCTACTAGGGAATTGGCTTTACAAATAACAAAAGAGTGCAAGAAGTTCTCGAAGACCCTTGGGCTGAGAGTTGTCTGTGTCTATGGAGGAACAGGCATAAGTGAACAGGTAATTATTATGGATACTTCATAATATCTTTCTACAATCCCATATAGATAACTCTGAATGCCGCAAAAGTGTGCGATTCAGTAATTGAAAAGTTTCACTGGGACACCTGTTATTGGGTGCTTTGAAGAGATACACTTTATATAGGTAGATTCAGTCTCTCTGCTACTTCTATCCTTTAAAAACTTCAATGCAATTCTAGTTGAAATCCTTTTGATACAGTCATATGAAAAAGTTTCGGATCTCCTCTCAGCCTCCATAATAATTTACTCCACTTTCAACAAAAAAAGATATCTGTGGTATGTCTTTCATTTTCCAGGAACATCTGAGTACTGGGGTGTCTTCTGAACAAAGATTTTTAGTGAAGCAGTGTTAGTTGTATGAAGTTAAATCAAATGTGAAAAACTGTCTGTGCTAAAATTTGGGTAATTTTGCTAATTTGAATGCATGCAACGTCTCCATACTGGTTACTGGCAACACCAAATTGGTTGAATTAACTTGTTAGGCCTTGAACTTCATAGGAAGGTGTGTCCAATCATGAGAAAAGGTATTTTAAGGTGGCCAATTGCAAGTTCTGCTTCTCTTTTACTGTCGGAAGAGTGACAGCATGGGATCCTCAAAGCAACTCTCTTTCTGAAGACAAAGATTGTTGAGTATCATGGTTTAGGGTAAGGCGACAAAAGCTATCTTAGAGGTTTAAACTGTCAATTTTAACTGTAAGGAATGTAATCAGGAAATGGAAGGCCACAGGCACAGTTGCTGTAAAACCGAGATTGGCAGGCCAAAAAAAAAAAAATACAGGAGCGGCATATGTGGAAGATTGTGAAAATGGTTACAGACAACATGAAGATCACCTCCAAAGACCTGTAAGAACATCTTGCTTCAGATTCTGTATCTGTACATCGTTCTACAATTCAGCGCAATTTGCACAAAGAACATGTGTATGGCAGGGTGATGAGAAAGAAGCCCTTTCTGCACTCACGCCACAAACAGTCACTTGTTGTATGCAAAAGCTCATTTAGACAAGCCACAGTCATTTTGGAACAAAGTGCTTTGGACTGATTAGACAAAAATTTAATTATTTGGTCATAACAAAAAGTGCTTTGCGTGGTGGAAGAACACCACATTCCAAGAAAAACACCTGCTACCAATTTGGGGGAGGTTCCATCATGCTGTGGGGCTGTGTTGCTAGTTCAGGGACTGGGGCCCTTGTTATAGTCGAGGGTTGGATGAATTCAACCCAATATCAACAAATTCTTCAGGATAATGTTCAAGCATCAGTCACAAAGTTGACGTTACGCGGGGGTTGGATATTCGAACAAGACAATGACCCTAATCGCACTTTCGAAATCTACAAATGCAATATTCTGGAATGGCCATCACAGTCCCCCGACTTGAATATTATTGAAAATCCATGGGATAATTTGAAGCAGGCTGTCCATGCTCGGTAGCCATCAAATTTAACTGAACTGGAGAGATTTTGTATGAACGAATGGTCAAAAATACCACCATCCAGAATCCAGACACTCATCAAAGGCTATAGGAAGGTGTCTAGAGGCTGTTACATTTGCAAAAGGAGGCTCAACTAAGTATTGATGTAATGTCTCTGTTGGGGTGCCCACATTTATGCACCTGTCTAATTTTGTTATGCATATAACATATTTTCTGTTAATCCAATAAACTTTGTCACTGCTGAAATACTACTGTTTCCATAAGGCATGTTATATATTAAAAGAAAGTTATTTCGAAAGCTCAGCCAATGATAAACAAAACTCCAAAGAATTAAGAGGGGTTCCCAAACTTTTTCATGTGACTGTATGTGAACATTTTGAGCTAGGCAAAAGTTATTGCTTATTAGTTCCTGCACAGAGTTCTACAGATGCAGTGTGGGTGCAGCATCTGATGCACCCCCTCAGACGGCAGTAGAATTTGTTATAGGAAAAACTGAGCAGTAAGTCTTTTCCTAGAGGTAGAACCTATACTCACAGTTCATGTAATGGCGAATAACTTCAAATCCTATATTGTATGGACTTCTACATCTAATTTTCTTTCAGATTGCTGAACTTAAACGAGGTGCCGAAATAATTGTGTGCACACCAGGACGTATGATTGATATGTTAGCTGCTAATAATGGTAAGTTTTCTTTTGTCTGGGTATTTTATTTTCCAATATCAATTTTTTTTCCTTTAAATAATATTTGTAATCCTTAAAGCTGTTAAGGATGTAGAATTCTTTATTTCTATTTAAGTGATATTTGCTTCTTTTTAGAAATAAGAGCGAATATTCTTTAATATTACACATAATATTATGCATCTGTGTTACAGGGAGTATGCAAATATCTAATTTTGTGCCCATTGTGTTTTCCTGCATCCCCGTGCTTTACCTCCATTATATCGAGAGTTGTGAAATGAACATTTGTTTGCCATTGTTTTTCTTCTTATGTATTGAACCTTGCCCTAACAAATTTATTTTTCTTCAACTAATTGAAGGAAAATGCATATCCATGTGCTCATTTGCATTTGTGATAGACAGAGATCTCACGTGTAAGGCACCCAGTAAGACACATTCATTATTCAAAAAAACCATTGAGAAACGGGATACTGAATTAGTGGTATAAGTAACATATCTTGTGTATTCTTTAAACCTACACCAGTTTTATTGTGTCTCCCAACATAAATGAATTCTAGCTATACCTCTCTACAGCCAGGCACTCTATAGATCTTGGGACCCATATAGTCTAGTCTTATTTTTTTTTCCATCAAGTTTTGATGCTAAGTTATAGGTAAAATGGCAATCACTGAATCTTGTATTTCTGTGTTGTCTAGTGAAACCATCTTAATGCAAAGGCCTTTTATTTCAGGACCTTTCTCATGCTTATTTTTGGTGACTAAATGACCATTAACTTTCAATTGTATCTCTTATACCTAAAATTCAGTTTTTCTATTCTTTGCATGTAAATATCTTGTTCAGTCAAAGAAAATGTGCTGTTTTAATTGCACTGATTTTGCTTTACATTCTGTGGTAGTCAGCCATCCTTTATCTAGTAGAAGCATCATCTTATTAGTTTTGTTGAGTGAAACCTTAAGGTGGCCTTACATGGACCAATAAAAGATGCAGACTGTGTCCTTTCATGCCAAGTTGATGCTATATTATATGGTGCCAGCTGACAGGCCCCCCCAACCAATATATGGCTGACAATTGACCGGCTATTGTTCACAGGTTTGATTTCGCCATTGGGTTGGAGAATGCATCTACCTGACAATACGGTTTTCCGCTTTCAAATCTTAAATTATACAGGAGTCATTTGGGGTGCCCCACCACAGATGCTTAAAATACAGTTCCAAGTTCTGAAATGTTGCCTTTGTGCATGAATGAAACTGCATACAATACAATACATACAACATACATACAATATAGAACAGCTATTTGGACATCTAAGTAAGGGCAGTTTCAAAACTAGCACTCATGAACTTTTTTTATTTGGAGAACAAAAACTGAACTTTGTAATCTAGAAAAAAAGCCATAATCTTCGGCTCATTGGTTTATGGTACACAGTGCATATTTTTCACTGGCTGTAAACTGGCTGATATTAAGGTAAAGCCGCTTGTCACTGATAACAAGTGCATTTCATTTAGCTAAAGGATACACTGGACTGATATCCCTCCCGATGGTCTTTATTTTCATGGGATAGTCCCCTGTCGGAAAGTGGACAACTCGGGGAAAACCACGTTGTCCTTTGTTTGAAGCAGAGTACAGTATCTTTTGTATGCGGTTCAGTATAGTAAAACTTTTGCTATACAAGTATAGGATCCCTTATCCGGAAACCAGATTTCCAGAAAGCTCCGAATTACGGAAAGGCAGTCTCCCATAGACTCCATTATAATAAATGAAATTAACAATGATTTCCTTTTTCTCTGTAATCATAAAACTGTAGCTTGTACTTGATCCCAACTAAGATATAATTAATCCTTATTAGAAGCAAAACCAGCCTATTATCCCTTATCTGCAAAACCCCAGGTCCCAAGCATTCTGAATAACAGGTACCATACCCTGTATTATAGTTTTGCCCATTCTTGGCAACTTTTTTATATTTTATCTAGTATTTGTCTTCTAGACGTCTTATTCCCATGAGGCTATATATTTACTTTTTTTTTTTTTTTTTATATCGGATTGTTTTCCTAATAAGGCTTATTTATTTTATGTTTTGAGTATCGAACCATTGCCTTTTTCCAGAGAAATTAAGCTCCTTAAGCTCTTTTTAAAATCAAAACAAAAAAAAAAAAAGCCCAAAATGCTCTTCCTACTACCCACGTCATATTTAGAGTTTATCCTAGAATTTATAAGTTGCTGCCCCTTTATTTCTTAGGTCAGCAGACTGAATTTTTCTTTTTCCCAATGGACAGTGTTGCTTTGGTTATTGCAATCCTTAGCAGGTTGTTGGGTTTCCTTCTATTCTGAGCAAGCGTTTAAGTCAAGGACTAGGATAGGGAAACTCCGCCATCTAATTTGGCCATGTATGAGATGAAGCCCCACACTTGTTTTGTTAAACTGAATTCCAAAAGTAACTAAACTGCAATAAGTCCTGCCATCCAGAAGCAAAAAAGCCTTAACAGCTTTAAGGATTTTCCAAATGTTTTATTTGCATGCAGTTCTTGAATACTTTTTAATTCCTTTTTGTACCATGGCAAAATCCCTACTAAACTGTTGACATTGTTTAACTTCTGTGGAAAATATATATCCGTGCAAGATTTATAGAACTGGATGCCCAAGACAGTCGGCCTTCTGAGGTAGGTTCATTCTACTCTGGCCAATTTCCCAGAATGTGACTTTTCAAATGGCACCACGTTGCTGTATATATGGTAAGCTGTTTCTGTGGATCTCGGAGTTTGATCAGCTCACTCGTGACTAAACGCTTTTTATACTTTGGGATATGTAATTAATATTGTTGTTTAACATGTGATCCTCTCTTATTGGTTTAAAAAAGTATAGAATCGCCCATACGTTTCTTAGTTATTTGTAGATGAGAATGATCTCCGTAGCAATATAATGTGAAATGACATCCCTCACTACTACTTTGTAAGAGTATAAAGAGTTGCTTAATGTTGGATTAAGATTTTATTGTACTAGTGTTCAGCAGTCATTCCATATGTGAAGCTTTTTTTTTATATAATATATATAATCTAAATTACAGAAATATGAGTTATCCGGAAAGCCCTAGGTCCCCAGCATTCTGGATAACTGGTCCCATACCTGTACTAAAAATGTTATTGAAAGGTGAACAAGTTGCAAGGTGAATAGTGGCCGGATAGGAAATCATGCTTTTCAGAAACCATATACTGAAGATCAATTAAAAAGTAAAAAAAAAAAAAAATCCTTTGTGTGTAGGAATCATTATGTATAACCTACTAAAAGCTATTTAAAGGTGAAATTTACTTTAAGCTTGATGTGATGCACTGAAAGGTTTCTTGCTCTTTGAGGTACTGGAGATACTACTTTTTCCATTTGCCAAAACTATACGTTTTGGAAAGCCATATAGTCTCCTCATTAGTCTCTGTTATGGTAATCCACATGCAGACATTACTTAATAAAAACAACTTTTTCTTCGAGTTAAGCTTTTGAACATGTAAAACAAAACCTTGCATAAAATAATGGTTTTCGTGCTTGATGAAATGAGCAGGTAATACATTCTGCTTCTATAAGTGGCTGATTAAAATAAATATAAGGCTTGTGAAACCACACTTCATTATTGTTGCTTTCCTTGCAAATGGTCTACCAATTCTGTAAATTAACACAGAAGAACTCTGTTGCCAAATTTTTTTAGCTGGTCACCCTGTGAAAATGATTAAGGTCCCGCTCATCCGATTCCTCAAATGGGTCAAAGGTTCAGAACCTGTTTAGAGAGGCCGGCTCATTTGCTAGTGGGTCTTTGCCTCTCACACATGCGCTGTAATCTCTAATATGTTCTTTCCTAGGTGACTGCTGTCAGATAATGCCTGATGTTGGTCCAGGCTCCACCTCAGTCTTAGTTTTATGATGTGTTTGGAGAGGGCTGAATTTAACAAGTCCTCCTAGCCATGTGATGGTACGCAAGAGTAGATTCCGCACATCCAGTCCGAGCTAGGGCTTAGTGCATCCATACAGGGCTTAAGTGCTTCCAGACTTCAGCTAAGCACATGCACTGTTTGGGCCATAACATTTGTCATATTTATGTAATCAAGAGGAAAGAATTTTAACATCTTACTCTCACATTAGACTTTACATTTTGGCTAAGTATCCCTCCACCTTTTTCCCTTTCTGCTGTGCAGGTAGAGTGACCAACTTACGTCGTGTTACATACGTTGTGCTTGATGAAGCAGACAGAATGTTTGATATGGGCTTTGAGCCACAGGTATGTACAACTGCATGCTCTTAAAATCATCTTAACATTTGTTTTATTCCCAAACATCTACTGCACAAACTTACTGGAATCTGCTACATCACCTTCCTTGAACTCCTGCTTTTGACACTAACCCTCTCCTCCAGTTTCTCCATTCCTGCCTCATCCTAATGTTCCTCTTCTTTGTAAATGCTGCTTTAGTATTTTGTGCCATTTCTACAGTGATCAGAGGTATCTTCCTAATCATCGATTTGGCACAGGGACAGTAAATCCACTTGTTAAATATAAGTTCCCTGAACAGCAAAAATTTGAAAATTTTTACCACTATTCGTTAAACTATACCGTCCACTCCCCAGGCCTGTGATACTTGGCTTACAGTCATATGCAAAAGTTTGGAAACCCCTCTCAGCCTGCATAATTTACTCCACTTTCGACAAAAAAGATAAGTGGTATGTCTTTCATTTACCAGGAACATCTGAGTACTGGGGTGTTTTCTGAACAAAGATTTTTTAGTGAAGCAGTATTCAGTTGTATGACTAACTCAAATTTGAAAAAACTGGCTGTGAAAAAATGTAGGTACCCTTGTAATTTTGCTAATTTGAATGGATGTAACTGCTCAATACTGATTATTGGCAACACAAAATTGGTTGTATTAGCTTGTTAAGCCTTGAACTTCATAGGCAGGTATGTCCAATCATGAGAAAAGGTGCAGTATTTACAGTAAGGTGGCTAATTGCAAGTTGTGCTTCTGTTTGACTCTCCTCTGAAGACTGACCGCATGGGATCCTCAAAGCAACCCTCAAGATATCTGAAAACAAAGATTGTTCCGTATCATGGTTTAGGGGAAGGCTACCTCAGAGGTTTAAACTGTCAGTTTCAACTGTAAGGAATGTAATGAGGAAATGGAAGGCTACAGGCACAGTTGCTGTACAACCCAGGTCTGGCAGGCTAAGAAAAATACAGAAGCGGCATATGCAGAGGATTGTGAGAATGGTTACAGACAACCCAAAGATCACCTCCAGAGTGATGAAGAAGCCCTTTCTGCACACATGCCACAAACAGTCGCTTATTGTATGCAAAAGCTTATTTAGACAAGCCACACTCATTTTGGAACAAAAATTTAGTTATTTGGTCATAACAAAAAGCGCTTTGCATGGTGGAAGAACATTGCATTCCAAGAAAAACACCTTCTACCTACTTTCAAATTCAGTGCTGGTTCCATCATGCTGTGTGGCTAGTTCAGGGACTTGGGCCCTTGTTAAAATTGAGGGTCGGATGAATTCATCCCACTATCAACAAATTCTTTGTACGCAGGGGTTGGATATTCCAACAAGACAATGACCCTAAACACACTTTTAAATCTACAAAGGCATTTATGCAGAGGGAGAAGTACAATATTCTGGAATGGCCTTCACAGTTCCCCAAATTGAAAATCATCGAAAATCTATGTGATTATTTGAAGCAGGCTGTCCGTGCTCGGTAGCCATCAAATTTAACTGAACTGGAGAGATTTTGTATGGATGAATGGTCAAAAATACCGCCATTCAGAATCCAGACACTCCTCAAAGGCTATAGGAGGCATCTAGAGGCTGTTAAATTTGTAAAAGGAGGCTCAACTAAGTATTGATGTATTCCTGTTCCTTTCACATGGCAGTGGGCACTCAATGGGTTAATCCCCCCCTGCCACGTGGTTGGACAGGAATTCCTCTATAAAAAAAAACGTACTTCCGCCCCTGGCTGCCATTTTTTTTCCTCCTGTCGCTCCCCCCTGATGTCCAGCAGACTGCCTTTCTTCTGCTGAAACTCCGGAGCCGAGGCTTTAGTCCTTGTGTGAGCTCACGGAGAAGCCAACGGGCTTATGCTCAAAGTGTGCGTCCGGTGCAGTCAGCCGAAATGCTGGGTACTCTGGGCATGCGCAATAAGACGTCTGTATCCCTCTTCCAAGATGCCCCCGGTGCCCGCGACTGGTCGCAGGCGTGTTTACGCCAAATTACTCCGGACGAGTGTTTTTTTGGTGCAAAAATGCAGCGCCTATTTATTACCCCTAAAAGCTGCCAGATTGGCAAGACAAATCTGATTGCCTGGAGTGTGTGCCTTTGTGCAGTTCAGAGGGTACAACTGTGAGTACACCTCTGCTGGTCACGTTCCAGGTGCTCTCACTCAGTTCCAGGTGCTCTCTGGCTCAAGGGGGTGAGTTTTTTTATGAGAGGCAGAAGATGGGACACTGCAATCAAAATAGCTTATCTGACGCAGGGAAAATTATTCATTAAATTGGAACAGCATTAATTATTTTTTTCCTCTACAGGAGTTCACAGAGAGAAGGCCATAGAAGGAAATCTACTAGAAGAGAATGCAGGTCTTGCAAAGATAAATGCTTACATGACCCAGCAGGGAATGCGGCTCAATTTAAAGAATTTATGTCTTGGATGAAAGACTCTTTTAATAAATCAGTGGCTGATATGGTCATTCAAGTCACAGACAATGTGCTCAAAAATATTAATCCACAGCAACCTAGTTCCTCTACTCTTGATCGTTCCATTACTATGGATAGGCTCATCTCAGATTTAGAGGGAGAACTTTCTTCTGCAACTTCTATCACAGAAGATTTTAATCTTTAGCCTTTAATCTCGACTTAGTGGAGCCCTTGATAATGGCACTAAGGAAAACTCTGGATCTGGAAGAAAAATCACCCACTAAAAAAAGATAAGATGTTTAAAGTAGCATCTAAAAAGAACCATCTCTTTCCCATACACGAGATAATCAAGAAAACGGTGGATTCAGAATGGGAAAATCCTGACAAAAAATTTTCTCTTCCAGACGGAACAATCTAAAACTTGGGATTTGGCCCCTAAAGTGGACGCCGCTATCACTCGAGTGACCAGAAGAACCACTCTCCCAGTGGATGAAGGGACCCAATGAAGAGAAGGCAGAATGCTTCCTTAAAACAGGCATATGTGGCAGGTGGAGCTACCTGCAAAGCAGCAATAGCGATCACTTTGGTTACCAGAGCCAACAATATTTGGCTACAAGAACTAGAAGACGCTATTAAAAGGGGTGAAGACAGAGGAAAACTCACCCACATGCTACGAGACGTCAAAGTAGCTAACGACTTTGTAGCAGAAGCATCCATGGATATGGTAAAACTTGCTGTAAAGTCCATGGGACTATCCATTTCTGCAAGGAGGGGACTATGGCTGAGACCCTCAATCCAAACATAACCTGTGCTCCATCCCTTTTAAGGGAAACCTTTTGTTTGGTCCTGAACTGGATAAAATTATATCCAAAGCTTCCGCAGGAAAATCTTCAGAGAATTCAGGGTGAAATAAAAACCTACAGAAGCTCAACCGCAACCTCCATGTCCCTTCCTTCAGAATGAAGACTCTGAGGTCCATATCACATTGCTTAAAACAGGGAGACTAGACTTGAAAGACGCATACCTACATATTGCAATCAGAAAGGTTCACAGGAAGTATCTCAGATTCAAACTTCTAAACCAACATTATCAGTACCGGGCTCTTACCTTCGGACTCGCCACAGCATCAAGAGTGTTTACAAAGATTCTGGTACCTGTTGTGGCAAATCTCAGAATGACAGGTATACAGATGTTCGCCTACTTAGACGACCTTATCATGGCCCCCTCCAGGGACCTTCTGAATTCGCACCTTCTGACGACTACATCTTACCTGCAACGACTGGGCTGGTTAATCAACTGGGAAAAGAGCCATGATAAAAACTCACTCTTTCCATCAGTCTCCCAACCAGAAAAATCCCGGACATCATGGGATCAGTTCGCTCTCTCACCAGATTTCCCATGAGTACTGCAAGACTGTGTTAGCAAACTTTGGGGAAACTAAGTTCCACCTCAGAGTGCGTGAAATGGGATTGAATTCACTCCAGACCTCTCCAGATGTATTTCCTTTCAAAATGGGACCACGATTATGCGAATCCTTACCAACTAATCAGATTGAGCTCGGAAGTCAGAGTCCCTCAAGTGGTGGCTACTCAAAGACAACCTTTCCCAACCAATATGTCTCCTTCCAAGAGAATGGATAACTATGACCACGGATGCCAGCAAGAAAGGCTGGGGGGCCCATCTGGGGGAATTTCAGGACACAGGGAGCCTGGCTACAGGAAGATGTATTCAGATCCTCCAACTGGAACGAATTAAAAGCTATACACTTGGGCCTACTGAAATTCCAACACATAGTCCAGGGAAAGGCAGTACGGATCAAGTCTGACAACTTGACAGCGGTAATGTATATCAACAAACAAGGTGGAACAAAATCCAAAGAATTATTGGCCTTGAGCACTCTTGTACTCCTGGGCATAGTATCACCTGCTAGAACTGAAGGCGGTACATGTCCCGGGCATTCTCAACTCACTGGCAGACAAACTTTGAGTCGTTCCAGCATAGTGCCGGGAGAATGGGAACGACACCAAAAAGCGTTCCGGCAGATCCAAGCGAGATGGGGTCCGTTCTCCCTACACCTGATGGCCTCAAGCAAGAACAAGAAATTAACAGCCTTTGTGTCCTGGGGCCCGGACAAAACTGCAATCTTCACGGATGCCTTTTCGAGGAAGTGGAACTTCAACAGGGCCTACCTGTTTCCCCCGTTCCCTCTAATCCCTCGCATTCTGCAGAAAATCAAGGAAGAACAAGCAGAGGTGGTGTTAGTAGCCCACCCTTTGGCCAAGGAGACCTTGGTTCCCTCTTCTCCTACGGTTGTGAATAGAAGATCCTCTCAGCCATCCAACCTCCCAGATCTCCTCAGTCATGGAGTAATGGTCCATCCTCATCCAGAAAGACTGCACCTGACTGCATGGCTCTTGAAAGGCTGGATTTAAGTTCCTCAGGGCTATCGGCCAACTCCATTTCCACCTTGTTGACAGCCAGAAAAACTTCCACCATTCAGAAGTACTTTACTGTCTAGGAGAAACTTATCGAATAGTCAGAATTATCAGATATTATTTCTGAAGTCAAGCTGAGTGAGTTTCTCCAAAAAGGGGCCGAAAGAGGCATTTCGCATTTGTCTGAGATCTCCTGGGCTCAAAAACCTCTGGTCAAAAGGTTTTTTCAAGGATTAAGAAGACTCAGACCAACCATACTATCCCAAGTCCCACCCTGGGACCTAACTTTAGTTCTCAATTCCTTAACCAGAGAACCCTTTGAGCCATTGGAACTTGCTCCACTAAAACTCCTAACTCTTAAGATGTGCTTCCTTTTAGCCATTACTTCAGCCAGAAGAGACAGCCTTCTACTAATTCAGTCTACTATTGCCAACTGGATAAAGCCGTGCATACGTTTAGCTTACGATGTCCAGTCTAACTCAGTACCCTCCTCGGAAAAAGCATACTCCACTAGGGCACTGGCAGTGTCTGGGCATTCCAGTCCAGGGCTTCGGCAGAAGACATCTGCAAAGCGGCCGTCTGGTCCTCACTTCACACATTTGCAAAGCTTTACAAGTTTGATGTTTTCATAAAAAAGTGCTCGGCTTTTGGCTCAGCGGTTCTGCAGTATGCTGTACCTAATGATTAAAAAAAGTTTCCCTCCCTGCACTTTGTGTCAAGCTTTATGTCCTTTTGAGTGCCCACTGCCATGTGAAAGGAACAGGAAACAAGAAAATCAATTCATACTTATTGAGATTTTCTTTTCCTGGACTGGAACATGGCAGTGGGCACAGCTTCCCACCCTGTTTTGGGGGAGACTCCAGTTGGTCAAAGATGGCAGCCAGGGGCGGAAGTAAGTTTGTTTTTTTTTTATAGAGGAATTCCTGTCCAACCACGTGGCAGGGGGGATTAACACATTGAGTGCCCACTGCCATGTTCCAGTCCAGGAAAAGTATATCTGTGTTGCTGTGCCCAAATTTATGCACTTGTCTAATTTTGTTATGATGCATATTTTCTGTTAATCCAACAAACTTTGTCACTGCTGAAATACTACTGTTTCCATAAGGCATGTTATATATTAAAAGGAAGTTGCTACTTTGAAAGCTCAGCCAATGATAAACAAAGCCCCATAGAATTAAGAGGGGTTCCCAAAGAGTGCACTTGTTCAGCGTCTGAAGTAAGCAACTGGAATCGCTGGTGGGGATGCACAACAATGTGCCACTTCCCAATGATTCTACTTTTCCTTGTCCTTTTAATGGTGTATTTATTCATTCTTCTGTTAATGAAAGCAGGCCCGTTCTTGGATAGGAAGTTTCACCTTGAGAAAGCAAGAGCTGCATAAACCAACTCAGCCAAATACTTTTTTGTTTCTTAGGTTCATTTTTATTTCTCTTACAAATGGGGTGGTGGTTGGGCACTTGAACAAGTTAGAGAAACACCGGCAATATATTCTATATCATTTTACATGTTAACGTGAGCATGGCTGGGATTTATTTGCATCCTTAATGTTTCTGTATAAATTCAATACATGGTTATTAAACACAAAGCTAATGAGAGCCAGCTTTTAATTTCAGTATTAATGGTTGTTCTCTTTCTAAATAACAATTAGAAAGAACTGTCATTCAGGTAGTTTTTATTTAGACAAATAGGTTGAACAGGGTGTCCATGTATCTATTTCTCAAACTAAATTACATATTATATCCGTAGGACCAATGGGTTAAACTGTCTTAAAGAGAAACCTATAAGATGTACGTTTTATTTTGACAGGTCATGAGAATCATAGACAACATTAGGCCTGACCGACAGACTGTTATGTTTTCTGCTACATTTCCAAGAGCCATGGAGGCCCTAGCTCGAAGGATACTGAGCAAGCCCATAGAGGTGCAAGTGGGAGGGAGAAGTGTGGTGTGCTCTGATGTGGAGCAGCATGTGGTAAGCCAAAAACTTACTATATATCTGTGAGAAATGGTTTTAATTACAGAATTAAACTTGCCGTTAACATGGATTCAATTCTCTCTTTTAAGATTGTAATAGAGGAAGAGAAGAAATTTCTAAAACTGTTGGAGCTTTTGGGACACTATCAGGAAAAGGGGGCAGTCATTATATTTGTTGACAAGCAAGAACATGCCGATGGATTACTGAAGGATTTAATGAGGGCATCTTATCCCTGCTTATCTCTCCACGGAGGTATAGAACATTTACACAGTATACTTACTTTTAATAGCTGTTTGTGCTACAGTCCCAACTATGGAGCAATACTTTCATTTTGTTTTTTTTTTGTTTTTTTGCTACTTTGCAAAGTTTGTATTCAGTGGTAATCACAATGCAAATAGTGTTTAGTGTTCCACTTATTTCTACACTAGTAAAGTTAGCCATTACTTTACACTTATTGTTGGCTTTTGCTAACCAAAATGTGTGAGTATATTATATTAAATACTTTTTTCTATTTCAAGGTATTGATCAGTATGACAGAGACAGCATTATCAATGACTTCAAAAATGGTGTCTGCAAGCTGCTGGTTGCTACCTCTGTTGCAGCTCGAGGACTTGATGTTAAACATTTGATATTGGTTATCAATTATGCATGTCCAAACCATTATGAGGACTATGTGCACAGAGCTGGGAGGACTGGTAGAGCCGGAAATAAGGTAAATGCATAACCTGAACATATTTATATGAATCCGCTACACCAGGGGTGTCGAAACTTTTTGCAATGAGGGCCAGATTTGGTGAGGTAAAAATATGTGGGAGCCGACCATTCAGCCCGACATTCTTTGAACCATTAACATTAAATTACAAGAATCGCGTATCCGTAGCAGTAATATTTGGACACTTTAGAGAAATGATCTGCCACTTGGTCTATACTGCTGCCTGTGTGCTGAAGGTTTTAGCAATAGAAACATTCTGGCACATAGTGATGCGCCTCTCTTGCATACTTCTTTAGTTTAGTGTACTGGTACATCAGAATGTCTATTGCACCTTCAGCACTAAAGAAGTATGCGAGAGTTGGGCATCACTATGTGCCAGTATGTGTCTATTGCTAACACTTAACACCAAATATTACTGCTATGGCTATGAGATTCCTGATCGCACTATGCTGGCGGGCCGCAATATTATTCATTTCATGAAGGAGGCTGAGGGACGTTGTAAATTAGAAAATGGCCCGCAATTGGCCCCCGGGCCTGACTTTGGACATGCCTGAGCTACACTATATTACCAAAAGTGACTGGACACTAGTCTTGACAACTCATTGTGAAACCAAGGGTATAATTTAGGTCTTTTGCGGAGTGTCTCATCTGACTGTGGACGTATAATTGGGGAAGGGTGGTAAGATTCATAAAGCATGTTACTGATATTATAGAAAATCAGTTTATATGTTTTAAAATTAATTACAAGTGGAGTTTGTCATGCAATGCTGTTGGTCTATTCATAAATACCCAAAGTAATCCATTATTACTAAAGGGGTGGTTCACCTTTTAGTTAACATTTAGTATGTTATAGAATGGCTAATTCTAAGCAACTCTTAGGTTGGCCTTTATTTTGTCAACTTTCTTTTTATTTCAACCATTTTTCTATTCCCAACACATGAATAGTACATTACATTGCTTTACAAGAGAAATGGTACAATTAAAAAGGAAAAGGAAAAGATAGGGAAAAAGCAAATAATAAATGGAAACAGTCCACTATGTGTGTACGCAGCATACCGTACGCTCACGGCTTATACCTTTACTGCAAGCTATTGCCTTAAAGCCCAGGTACCAGACTCACATATTCTCTAACAAAATGAACTCTGCCCATCGGCCCTGTTCCAACTCATAGGAGTGTAAAAGTCTCTCTATTCAGAATCCACGTGTCCCATATCTCTGTATATTTCTCCAACTGGCTATCAATTTGGTATTTCAAACGCTCATTAATATGTATCTTTTCCAAAACTATAAGGAAATAGAGGCAAGGTGATTTCCACTGTGCCACAATATGAATCCTCGATGCCATGCAAATATAATGTGTCAAATGTTATGCCATAGGGTTTGTGCTATAGAACAGTTCCACCAGGTATGCCATACAGTTCCTCTAGTTGAACAGTTCCCAAAGCATTGAGGTGAGATAGTTGGGTACATACGATGAAGTCGCTCTGGAACATATGCTCTGTGAAAGAGTTTAAGCGAGGTTTCCACTATGGTGACATTATAGCTTTTGAGCCATGTTTCTGGGGAGAATGTTTTCCCCCCCAAGTCCTTTTCTCAGTCCAGCATGTGTTGGAGTTTCTCTGGTACAACAGCATGGTTCAAATGGCTATAAATGGCTGAATATACATGCCTACCCATCGGGGAGGTCATGCAGGTAGCTTCCAAAAAAGTTCTAGAGACCGTATTTTTATTCCAGAAATGTGCGGCAAAGTGTGATCGTTGCATCGCCCGGTAGCTTTCAGTAGTCGGGGCCTCCTATTTCTGGATGAGTTCCGCCATATGTTGCGGCCTAGATCCATCAGTAAGCTGATGAGTGGATGTCACTCCTCTGTTTTTCCACCATGTAAAGGCTGAATCAGGCCGGCTTGGGGGAAAGAGGGTGTTTCCATGTATTGGCACCAGTCCAGAGGGCTTATATGCCACGCGATATTTGAATTTAAGTATGTTCCATAGTTGTAGCATAATATAGGTCAATGGAGACACAGTTCTGTAAATTTTGGTATGAGTTTTGGTTCCAGAGTAAGCTCTGTAGTGAAAAAGGTTGCACCATATTTGTCTCCATGGCCACCCACAAAGGTGTGTGGGGTCCTCCATGTATCGGGGGGAATTTGGGCACAGCGTGCTGCTCTGTAATAATGGAGTCAATTTGGGACTCCTAGTCCTCCTCTAGTCTTGTGGAAAAACATAATTTGGTTATTAATACTTTGTCCCTTGTTGCCCTTTACGAAGGCCATAAGTGTTTGTTAGAAACTTATCAAATCCCTTCTCAGGATGGCAATGGGCAGAGTTCTGAAATACAACAACAACCTAGGCAAAGTCATCATTTTGATACAATTTATCCTCCCTATCCATGAAATCTGTTTCAGCCTCCACTCCTGTAGTTTGGGTGTCAGTCTCTTATACAGTAAAGGGTAGTTACCTTTATACATTGTTTCTAGACTGGTAGTGAGATGTATACCTAGATATGACAAATATATTGGTGCTGTCAGTCGTTGCCCATATTGCAGGATTATTAGGGAGCTTGGAAACAGGAGCCTTTCACTATGAAAGTCTGAGAAAAGAAATTAATGATCAGTGCGAAAATCCCCTCTTGTGTCTTGCGTGGAATCCTACAACTGTTCAATCTTACATTTACAGGGGTATGCCTTTACCTTCATCACAGAGGAGCAAGCCCGGCATGCTGGTGATATAATCAAGGCTTTAGAGCTGTCTGGCACTGCAGTCCCTTCTGAACTTGAGCAGTTGTGGAATGAATTTAAGGAACAGCAGAAAGCGGTAAGTTACACCCCCCTTTCCCCTTTTGAATCTAGGTGTGTGTGTGCGTGCGTGTGCGCGCCAATAAATATTTATTTAATTGTTAAGTCCTGAGCAGTGCGGTTTTTTCCTATGTGTGTATATATCCCCCCTTTCCCCTTTTGAATCTAGGTGTGTGTGTGTGTGTGTGTGTGTGTGCGTGCGTGCGTGTGCGCGCCAATAAATATTTAATTGTTAAGTCCTGAGCAGTGCGGTTTTTTCCTATGTGTGTGTGTGTATATATGTATGTATGTGGTTTACCTTTAACAACAAATATGTTGTAACAGATTAAGACAAGATTTATAGCTGCATTTCACTATTATACCAGTGTTTTGCCTTCTCAGGGTTCTTAGATGAAATCTGTATAAAAATCTAGTGATATCTGCTTACAAATTAGTCATTGTTAGTGATATTGCAAAGTAAATGACTGTTTAAAGTAATTAAGAGCATGGTCAGGACCCATCCTAAACATCATGAGGACTGAATATTGGGGTGGTGAATTAAGAATTTGAAAAATATATATTTTTGAAAGCAGTGTTGGTCTGTTCCTTGCTATTTGCTTCACTGTTGGTCCTGGCTATATTTACAGTGTAGATTGTCTACACCTCTTTCCACCTCTTTCAAATTTTGTGCTTAAAGGCCATTAGAAGGAGAGATCCAAAAGTGTGCAAGGCATTGTGGGAATTTGTATCTTAAATGCTGGAGAGCTGGCTACATTGTTTCAGTAGTGTATGTAGTCAAACAGCAGTGGGCAGTCAAATACTGCTTTCAATAGAATTTATAATTTTACTGTATATTTGTATTTTTGCTCAAAATTATATCTGCATTAGTTATTTTTTTGTAAAAGTTGCTCTGTAAAGCAGTGATAGCTATTCACAAAAATGTCATGTTAGGGCTCTTAACCGTTATCCTGTACCTTGTATTATAACTTTGGTGTTTCATTAGGAAGGAAAGATAATTAAGAAAACCAGTGGATTCTCTGGTAAAGGATTTAAATTTGATGAAACTGAGCAGGCTTTGGCCAATGAGCGGAAAAAACTGCAGAAGGCAGCCCTTGGCTTGCAGGATTCAGATGATGAGGATACAGCTCTTGATGTGAGTAATAAACAAACAATCCAAATGGAAACCACGCATGAGTGTTAACCATTGCTACTATAAAGATATTGTTACTTTATTTGGCTTTATAATATGTTGAGACCAGATATAAATAAATGTATATAATCTATAGCAAATTAATTCAGCAATATATCCTATATCTATAATATATCTATGAATTGAAAAGTCCCTGTTTTGTTTTTTCCTCACACTATTATACTGTCACTGTTTACCATATTTGCAAATAATTTTATTTGAAACCTGATATGGGCACGATTTGCCTGTTCATAGCATTTTGGGTTAATTCGAACTTTTAATTACACTTTAGATTGATGAGCAGATTGAAAGCATGTTCAATTCGAAGAAGAGAGTAAAGGACATGACTGGACCTGGTGGTGCAGCAGCAACTGGCGCCCCTGGAATTGTTGGCGGTACCGTAGGAGCAGGCTCTTCAGCTAATGCGCAATTACCCACTGCAGGCAATGCAGAGAAACTGGAGATGGCAAAGCGTTTGGCTAAGAAGCTCAGCGTAAACAAGAATTTGGGAGCTGAAGCACAGGTGTGTATATTTTCCTATATTTTGGCTAATATAAGGATGGTATGTTAGATGTTGGGGATGCACAGAATCCAAGATTCGATTCGGGATTTGGCCAGGCGTTTTTCAGCATGGTTTAGTGAATCTTTGTGCCTGGCCGAACCTACTCCAAATTTGCATATGCATATTAGGGGTGGGGGAATCGCATGACTTTACATCACAAAACAAGTAAAAAAAAAAGTTTCCACTTTTTGAGATGTCACTTCTGGTCCCGAGTCAGTCCTACCCTGAAATACTGACGTCGGTTTCAGTTTGCAGGGACTTTCAACAGGGTGCGGGCAAGTTCGGGAAGTCACTTCTTCTGGCAGGTTCAGTTAGGGGAAGACATCATAGGCAATATGGGTGGGAGGCTCCGGGTCAGAGAGCAGATTTGCGGGTATTTGGCCGAATCTTTCACAAAGGACTCAGGGATTCAGCATAATCCCAAATACTGGATTTGGTGCATCCCTAGAAGATACTTGTATTTTTATTATTTTTATTCTTATTTGGGTGAATGTTCCTTTACTGAAAGCTGCTCAATGGGTATTAACAGCAACATCGTTATAATAGTTATAACTGGCTGGAAGAACACTTTACATGCTTCTTCTTGGCATAGAATAGTTAGCTGCTATTGTTCCTTGCACAAAAATGTCTGTTTGTGGATAAATCCCATTATTTGTTCTGTATTTTGCCAGGATGTGATGCAGCAGGCCACCAATGCTATACTTAGGGGAGGTACCATACTGGCACCCACTGTCTCTGCGAAAACAATTGCAGAGCAACTGGCTGAGAAGATCAATGCCAAACTTAATTATGTCCCAGTGGAGAAGTTGGAGGAGGAAAAGCAAGATGCAGCAGCCAATGAATCCTTCAAAAGATATGAGGAGGAGCTGGAGATCAATGACTTTCCACAGGTAAGTACATACTCTTGTCTGCAGTTTAAGGGTAGGTCAATCATTTTTTTAAATTAATTCAGAGTTTCCTTCCTGTCAAGTTATTATTGAGATGGAAGTGACCACGTGTTCTTTCATGTGGTGTTAAACGGAAACTTCTATTTATTTTATTAATTTTTCCCCACCCTCTCCCATATAGTATAAAATGCATACCTTATCTTACGGCTTTCTTCAGAGCAGGAAATATCTGCAGATATGGCAGCTTCTAAATATGTGTAAATCAACTGAGAGACACTTTGTGCACTCAAAATGCTGTAGTTATACTGTTTTATAGAAACTTTGAGTTTGTTTATTATATTTGCCTGAAATTTGGGACTCCCTTCTGAATAGGAAAAATCAATATCCTTATACAGTAGGAAAGCTGGATCTTGCATATGCTGTATCAGCTAGCTTGTTTTCATGGTAATGCCTCTTTAAAACTTGTTGCTTGATAAACCTCTCCATGTTTTACAGACGGCCAGGTGGAAGGTGACCTCTAAAGAAGCTCTGCAGAGGATAAGTGAATATTCTGAAGCAGCCATTACTATCAGAGGAACATATTTCCCACCTGGCAAAGACCCCAAGGAAGGAGAGAGAAAGATTTACCTGGCAATAGAAAGTGAGTGAATGGGCGAGTCACCTTAAAAATGATTAGTTCACATGGCAAATTATTTCTAACACTGCATTGTCTGGTATTCGTGATGGGCAATGAAACTTGAGAGAACAGTAAGGCTGGTGGAAGTATAAATAAGCAATTTGTGCAAAAGGAAAGCTAATAAAACTTCTTATCAACTATAGCGTGCTATAAACAGAAATTTGGGGAGTAGTCTGGCTGCTTTCAAGCAAATTTTAACTCCACTGTTTGAGTTTTTTTGGGTTTTTTTAGGGGAAATTTTAATTGAGTATCTAGTCTGTCAAGAATGAAAGTCCCATGGGTACATGAGGCTGACATGGAGTCATGGGGTCAAAACTGCTGCCTTTCATTTACCAAGAATTGCACTGGGCCATTGATTCAGGCTTCTCATAATGGATCTACATAGGCTGCTAAAACTGTTGGAACAACCAGATTTGTCCAATTTAGTTAACAAAATGCTTTTTTGACCTCTCCAAAACAGTCTTCCTTGTATGGGCAGCTACATTCTGCTGCCCTGGATCTATGTGTATATACACTTTTAGCACTTCTCATCCTAATTAGATTAGCTTCTCTGCTTCAATGCTTTCCAAGTCCTACCCCCTCAGAAGCCAGGTTCCAATATCTTGCACTGATGAGACCTAACGAAGTTGAACAGGCTGCCTGCAAGTTTGGATGTATGGCTATAAACTAATAGGCTCTAACTGTACTATTAAACCATGGATTTAAGGAGTGAATTGCTTGTCTCTGCCCATTATTCCTTACATGAGTTAAAGAAGAATTCAACCCCCCCCCCGCTGTGATAAGTCCCCACTGGCCCCCTCCCTGCCCCCCCTGCACAGTCTTACCCCTAAATGCTGTCCCCTCTAGAATAGTGACCGCACATCCAGAGTGAGTGCAGCAGAGCTCATGGGCGCCATCTTCTTTTCTTCGGTAATCTCCGTGAAGTGAGCGACGTATTGGCGCATGCGCAGTTGGAGCAATCTTCCGGTTCGCGACAACTGCATGCACCAAAAAAAGACAGAAATTGACAAAGGGGAGGAAGAAGACACGAAGATTACGGAAGAGAAGAAGCGTCTGTGAGCTCTGCTGCGCCAGTGGGGACTTATTACAGTGGGGGGTTGATTTCTCCTTTAAAACCAAAAATGAGAGGATTTAACTCATGTAAGGAATAATGGGCAGAGACAAGCAATTCACTTCTTAAATCCATGGTTTAATAGTAGCACGAGGCATGTGAAGGCTTTCCACTGCATGTGTATATAACACGCAGACACTCTATCCAACCAGTTTGGCTTACACCACCACGCCTTTTATGTTTGCTAAAATATCAAATTCTGCCTTATCTGAAGCAATATTTTTTTCATTTTAGATAATTTAACATTTTCACATTTGTTTAAGGTGCAAATGAACTTGCCGTGCAGAAAGCCAAAGCAGAAATTACCCGGCTTATCAAAGAAGAACTCATCAGACTGGTTAGTATACATTATGAGGCTGTAGTTTATATTTATTCATATAGAAATGTATACCTGTCCTTCTTTGAGATAGCTGGCTTGTTAATTATACATGTTAATCGGCATTTTCATTATACTTCCTCTTTTTTTCCATAATAGCTGAAATTTGCAATAAAGGCAATGCTTCCTTTACCTCTCCTGCAGGTATTGGACCAGACTGCACAGTAATTGGCCTGTGTGCGCCCAGCTTTATATTTCTTTATATATTTATTTGTGGCCCTCAAATATAGACTTTCTTGTGTAATCTTTTCCCAATTCCCATTACTGGGTCCATCACTTTGCAACTTATCTTCCACTGTTCTACATGTTTTCCACTATTCTACACTAATGTTGCCAACATGCAGTATGCTATATTCAAGCTTTTGTAATGAATCCTTAATAAACATAAACTTTTTTTTATTGTCTTGCAGCAAAACTCCTACCAGCCAACAAACAAAGGAAGATACAAAGTTCTATAAAGCGGACAACTGTGATGGCTATGTCACCGGTTTTGTCTATTCAGTTTCCACCTTTTGTTGTAAATTAAATTTATATTTCCTTTTGTCTTCATTTTAAAAGTTAGTGTCAGGTGGTACAGCATTTGTGAAAGAATGGAGCACGGAGTCAATCTACATTTGGATCGCCTTTTTTTATTTCTCAATGAGTCACGCGTTTAGTAGGAAAGTTTGTACATTTTCCAATGTCGTAAATAAAACTGGATTTTAATTTACAGTTGAAAAGCTTGTCAAATTCAAAAAAATTTGGATGGGACTTTCTGGGTCACATGGGAAGAGTTAGGCTTACCTTCAGGTGTTCTGAAGCTGGTGTTTATGCCAGTAGTTTGTCCATCAGGGCTATTTGGGCCCATGTATACTTCAATTGCCAAGGCCTATTTCTACTTGGTCAGGGCCCATATCCTTTGTATTCTGCAATAAAGATTTACCAATTTGTGACAGTAATATGTCAACAGTCCAGCAGCTAATAAAAACATTGTCATTTGGTAGTTTACACTAATATTCTGCGGTACTCTCATCCAAGAATTTTAAAGGAGAAGCATAGGTTAAAACGAAGTAATCCTTATCAGAAAGGTCCACCTAAATATACCAGTATGCCCTCAAAGTAGTGCTTCTCTGAGTCCCCTGTCAAAAGAAACACTGCATTCCTTTCCTTCTATTGTGTACACATGGGCTTCTGTATCAGACTTCCTGCCTTGCTCAGCATGCTTAGTTTGCTCTACCCCCCCCCCCTTCTCTGCTGTAATCTGAGCCCAGAGCTATAAGTGAGCAGGGAGACACTCGGCAGCTCACACCAAGCTAATACTGCAGCTGCTATCCTAAACAAACAAGAGCTTCTAGAACTTTTTACTCCGGTAAACTCTGGTTAAACACTCTACAGAATAAATATAGCATTCTAGCTTGCACTGTTGCAGCTAATCTATTGGCAATAAAACGCCTCTGTACCTTTCTTTCTCCTTTAAAGGAGAAGGAAATGTTAAAACTAAGTAAGCCTTATTAGAAAGGTCCACCTAAATATACCAGTAAACCCTTAAAGTAATGCTGCTCTGAGTCCCCTGTCAAAAGAAACACAGCATTTCTTTCCTTCTATTGTGTACACATGGGCTTCTGTATCAGACTTCCTGCCTTCAGCTTAAACATCATTGCCCTGGGCAAGAGCATGCTCAGTTTGCTCTTCTTCCCCCCCCCCTCCCTTCTCTACTGTAATCTGAGCCCAGAGCAGGGAGAGACTCAGGCAGGAAGTGATGTCACACCACATTGATACTGCAGCTCCTATCCTAAACAAACAGAGTTTCTAGAGCTTTTTACTCAGGTATGGTAAAACATTCTACAGAATAAATATAGCATTCTAGCTTGCACTATTGTGGCTAATCTATTGGCAATAAAATGCCTCTGTAGCTTTCCTTCTCCTTTAAGGGCTAGCTCATAATTTACTGTGTTCTATGCAGTAATAAGCATATGTGGATGACAAAAGCTGTAAGATAGTGTGGAAGTTGTAGTTCAGAAATAACTGCACTACCGTGCAAGTAAGATATCATTATTCTGCAGGGCAAATGCTAAAGTGGACAAATCAGATGGGCTAGGCTGTTATTTCTCTTTCCTGAGCTGCCACCATAGTGTCCCTGAACAGTACATGTTGCTTTCACAGAAAACATTACAATATTTATAGCTGGCTTCTGGCACAGGCACATATTTGTGGGAAATGTCTATGGCTGGCACAGGTACATATTTTGGGTCAATATTTATGGCTGGCACAGGTACAGATTTGGGGGCAATTCTTATGGAGGGCACAGGTACATATTTGGGGGCAATATTTATGGCTGTCACAGTTACAGATTTTGGGCAATTTTACTGCTGGCACAGTCTCAGATTTTGGGGCAATATTTATGTCTGGTTGCTGTCATGTTGTCGTGTTTTTTTGTCCAGATACATTACTACCTTAGTCGGTCATCTTGTTAGAAATAGGCTTACTATGTCAGGTTGTAACAAATGTGGTGACCTAGGGGGACTGCCCATTGCCCAATTAGTAATCAAACAGGAGAAGGTTGCTCTATATTTGTCCCATATTCCAGTGTATAGCTCAATCTGGTTATCCAGCTGGTATTGTAGTTAATTTCTGTATATTTCCTTTATTTTTATAAATCATGTGCATTTTATGTGCGGCCCCAGAAAATTTTTCTTCTTCGTATGTGGCCCAGGGAAGCCAAAAGGTTGGACACCCCTGCCTTAGCCCATCTGAAATCTCTACCCAATTGGTAAAATCTCAGAAAAAATACTCAAATGTTGAAAGGCAGGTGATTAGTGATGCTCATGACTTTAGCCATGACCCTCCTCCCTGCCTGCAATCCCTGTCTTCCATTATGTACTCACATCTGCCTACCCACTCTGGTGACATCACTGGTGGTTGGCTGGAGGTATATAAGCCATGGTAGGTTGGTGCTGGCTTGGAAATGGTAGGTTAGCGGCCAGTGTGGGTTTGTCTTATTAAGGTATTACAAGTAAAGTTTTTGTGGATATTTAGGGACTATGCTGCATCTGTCAGGCCCACACATTGAGCAGCTAATATATTTTTTGCCAGTAATACCTCTGCAGAGTTGGGGGAAACAATGAGTACTTAGAATCAAGGTTTGCAGTTGTCTGCTACATGTGAACTGTGAAATGCTACCTACACCATGTGAGGGGAAGATGCCAGTTCTAAGCCCTGTGGGCTTATGTTACTGGCATATCTGCTGTAGACAACACGTTTTCCTGGTATACAGTGGTGTGAAAAACTATTTGCCCCCTTCCTGATTTCTTATTCTTTTGCATGTTTGTCACACTTAAATGTTTCTGCTCATCAAAAACCGTTAACTATTAGTCAAAGATAACCTAATTGAACACAAAATGCAGTTTTTAAATGAAGGTTTACGTTAAGGGAGAAAAAAAACTCCAAATCTACATGGGCCTGTGTGAAAAAGTGATAGCCCCCCTTGTTAAAAAATAACTTAACTGTGGTTTATCACATCTGAGTTCAATTTCTGTACTCACCCCCAGGCCTGATTACTGCCACACCTGTTTCAATCAAGAAATCACTTAAATAGGAGCTACCTGACACAGAGAAGTAGACCAAAAGCACCTCAAAAGCTAGACATCAAGCCAAGATCCAAAGAAATTCAAGAACAAAAGTAATTGAGATCTATCAGTCTGGTAAAGGTTATAAAGCCATTTCTAAAGCTTTGGGACTCCAGCGAACCACAGTGAGAGCCATTATCCACAAATGGCAAAAACATGGAACAGTGGTGAACCTTCCCAGGAGTGGCCGGCCGACCAAAATTACCCCAAGAGCGCAGAGACAACTCATCCAAGAGGCCACAAAAGACCCCAGGACAACATCTAAAGAACTGCAGGCCTCACTTGCCTCAATTAAGGTCAGTGTTCACGACTCCACCATAAGAAAGAGACTGGGCAAAAACGGCCTGCATGGCAGATTTCCAAGGCGCAAACCACTTTTAAGCAAAAAGAACATTAAGGCTCGTCTCAATTTTGCTAAAAAACATCTCAATGATTGCCAAGACTTTTGGGAAAATACCTTGTGGACCGACGAGGCAAAAGTTGAACTTTTTGGAAGGTGCGCGTCCCGTTACATCTGGCGTAAAAGTAACACAGCATTTCAGAAAAAGAACATCATACCAACAGTAAAATATGGTGGTGTGATGGTCTGGGGTTGTTTTGCTGCTTCAGGACCTGGAAGACTTGCTGTTATAGATGGAACCATGAATTCTACTGTCTACCAAAAAATCCTGAAGGAGAATGTCCGGCCATCTGTTCGTCAACTCAAGCTGAAGCGATCTTGGGTGCTGCAGCAGGACAATGACCCAAAACACACCAGCAAATCCACCTCTGAATGGCTGAAGAAAAACAAAATGAAGACTTTGGAGTGGCCTAATCAAAGTCCTGACCTGAATCCTATTGAGATGTTGTGGCATGACCTTAAAAAGGCGGTTTATGCTAGAAAACCCTCAAATAAAGCTGAATTACAACAATTCTGCAAAGATGAGTGGGCCAAAATTCCTCCAAAGCGCTGTAAAAGACTCGTTGCAAGTTATCGCAAACGCTTGATTGCAGTTATTGCTGCTAAGGGTGGCCCAACCAGTTATTAGGTTCAGGGGGCAATTACTTTTTCACACAGGTTTGGATTTCTTTTCTCCCTAAATAATAAAAACCCTCATTTAAAAACTGCATTTTGTGTTTACTTGTTATCTTTGACTAATAGTTAAATGTGTTTGATGATCAGAAACATTTTGTGTGACAAACATGCAAAAGAATAAGAAATCAGGAAGGGGGCAAATAGTTTTTCACACCACTGTATCTAGGAGTATTAGTGACAGCGGAAAGGGAACTGCTTACCACATACATAAAGGGCAAACTGACATGGTGGTTACCAGGACCTGATTTACTCAAAGGGTGCCCTAGGCTTGTGGTCCCCACCACCCTTCCCTTGACATGTGCACATGCACATATCTTCTTCAGGTCCTGGGGAAATTTTAAACTCAAATCTCCTGCATTTCCCCAGTGTTTCAGAAGCAATGTGAATGCAGCTGGGATTGTATGCTGCCACTAAAATCCTGGCCTTAGGCCCAGGCCTTTGTGGCTTTCCCACAAATCCAGGCCTTGTAGTAACAGTACGAGCACCATACTTCTTGTGGGTTTTCCTGTCATCTACGTATTTATACCTGTTTTAAGGTGGCCGTAGACGCACCTATAATATCTTTCAAAACGCATTTTTGTACAATATCCGGTGCGTGTATGGTGGGAGACAAGCTGACCGATATTGGCAGAAGATATTGGTCGGCTCTTCGTTCGGGCTGGCTAGAAAATTTTGATTGGGTGCCTTTGAAGGCACCAGAACATCACCATTGTGATGCTGAATTCTATTGTTTCTCCCTGTATATGTACACGGGAGTGTTGAGATGGAATGATCTTTCCTGGAAAGATCGTAATTGTTAGTGCTTCATTATTCACTATTTGATCTCTCAAAAAACAAACAATAGACAACTGGTAATTACAGGGTCAGAACTAGAGTTCTAAAATTTGCACCGGCTGGTGCTGGGGGCAGTAAAAAGAGGCGGGGAGTGACTGCAAAGGGGGCCGAGTCGCGGTGTGCAATCTGAACGGACGTCAAAGGTAGCGGCGTGCAATTGGCCAGGCGCCGAAGAAAAGGTAGATTTTGTGCAGATTGGGGCAGGCCAAGGGCTTTAGTTAGGGATATTACACATTTACCGGCAGCTACATTGCCGGTAAATTTGTAATACTGGCCCCGGCCTTGGCGGGTGTCTTACCGGCTAGGCCAGTAAAATGCTGGCCAGGTGGCAACCCTACCACCAGGTCTGGACTGAGAATTAAAATAGGCCCTGGATTGCAAATACACAGAGGCCCAATCAGCCCCCACCAGCCCACTAAATACTGACTTGCTATGACACCATATAGCAGCCCCTCTGGCATTTTCCAGAACCCGCAGATTGCTCGTCCGGGCCTGGTTGTGACCTGGCTAGTATTTTACCCCCTGACAGGAAAAAGATGCTTGATCCCAATGTTATTAATAGGGAAACGAATTTAAATATACAGGGAGGATGGTATTTTTTTCCAGAAGAGGTGGCAACCCTAGTCAGAACATGGGACAGCATTCTAATCTGCCCCTAGAAAGAAATGGATAGATCCTGCTTTTTAAAACTGACCAACTGCATTGATGTGAGTCGCTGATCTCTATTCAGACATGAGAATTCATTCCTTGCTCTTTCTCTAAAGCCTATCCTCATTTCCGAAGGACCTGACTGACAGAATCAATTGTTCATCGTCGTGAAAAGAATCACGCCAAATAGTGGGCAGTTTTGTTTTTCTTTTTTATTTGAAATTGCGTGTGGTGAAATAGGTTGCAAGTGGAAAACCGGAAAAGTATTATTTTGGTGAATAGAAGTAGTGTGTCCTACTATAAGTAGTTTATTTTACTGTATCAAGATATAAGAAATATTGTGCAGTAACGCGCAACTTGAAAAGCACAGCACATCGGTACTTCCCCCATCATCAACATGGACACAGCCACCCCGCCCACTTTCATTTCCGGATTCTTTGCTTTCGCAAAATGGCCGCCGCGCCGAATCTCTGAAGCCTTTCGAGATTTTTTGACATCTCTTCCTCCCCCTTTTCCTACATCCTCCCCTTTTCCCCTCCTGCTCCTCCGGCCTGGAGAGCCGAAAGATCCGGTACAACGAAACGTTTTGCCTTGTTACTTTCCGGGGGACGCTTGGCAGGGGAGGGAGGAAATCGGAAGCACTGGCAGCAGCAGCAGGAGAGCCAGGTGAAGCCATTTACTTCTTGCTGTTATTCTTTCTTCCCCTTCGCGACACTGTCATGTTGCTGACTGTTCCACACACAATGGAAAGCGGAGGGACCATGTCTTACACATTACACGAATGTCTGCATGTCCTACATTTATATCTATATATATTATATCATTAATGAGCTGCACATCATGTATATACTGTTTCTTATATTTCAATTATTGATACCATTTTTGTTCGGGGAAGCTTTCCAGCCTTCATTTGTGTGCTTTGCTTTTTTAAGGGGTGGTTCACCTTTAAGTGAACTTTTATGATGTTCTATAGTGACTAATTCTAAGCAACTTTTCAATTGGTCTTCATTATCATTTTTTTTATTATTTTTTTAGAATTATTTGCCTTCTTCTTTCCAGTATTCAAATGGCGGTCACTGACCCCCATCTACAAAGAAATTCTCTGTACGGTTAAAAATGTATTGTTATTGCTACTTTTTATCACTCATTTTTCTATCCAGGCCCTCTCTTATTCAAATCAATGCATGGTTGCTAGGGTCATTTGGACCCTAGCAGCCAGATTGCTGAAATAGCAAACTGGAGAGATGCTGAATAAAAAACGAAATAAATCTGAGGTAATACTTAGTATATGTCCCATTCCTAGCAACTTTGCAATTGGTCTTTATTATTTAAATTTTATAGTTTTTGCGTTATTTGCCTGACTCTCTTGCCTCTGTTAAAAATTGCCACCTTTTCTGCCAGTGGAGACTGGGCAGGGTCGTGATGCAGAGGGGGCAGATCCTGATGTCAGTGGGTAGGGCTACGATTGTATGTAATAGCATAAACCGCGAGCACTCCCCCCGCACCTGTCCCACGGGTCCAGATAACTGATCTTGTCATGCAACTGCACGCAAACAGCATGAGATTTGTAGGATGCTACGAAATCTGATCCCCCCCTATAGCTAGAATGTAACGTCATTTTTTGTGCATCTACATGCAGCATTCAGTGTATTTCAGTGGGGATAAAAATCAGATTTTATCTTGTCAGATGACGTGGGAATGGGCAGTTGCGTAGTTTTGGCCTGGCTGGCAGTCAGTATAGACTGAGACTACGTTACAATTAGTTGATACATTTCTCAGCAGCATCTCTGGAGTATTAGCAACTATTGTATCACTTCTAACAGCTGTCTGTAACGAAACTCAGAAATTCTGCTCAGCAGTGACAAAGATAAGAAATGTATCAACTATTGTATCAATTTAGTACAGTTTACAGGGTCAACGACCTTCCCCCCCCCCCCGAACTGCTTTGGAAAGACATAAGAACGGGCAGATCAAATCTTTAAAAGAACAGTATATACTTAAAACACCTTTGTTAAAAATTAGCACATTAAATAGGACTTGTGTTGAAATTCTACCTATTGTTTTAATTTAAAAAAAAAATATATATATTATTATTGCCATTATAACGTACTAATTTGAAACTTGGGCTGCATTCACTCACCTTCCCCCTTTTGCATAAGCAGGGCAATGTGTTCAGTGTTCCCTATCTAACTTTAAAGGAATTGTCCAGTATAAAAGTAAAAACTGGGTAAATAGACTGTGTAAAATAAAAAATGTTTTCAATATAGTTAATTAGGCAAAAATGTAATGTATAAAGACTGGAGTTACTGGATGTCTAACATAATAGCCAGAACATTACTTCCTGCTTTTCAGCTCTCTTGGTTTTCACTGATTGGTTACCAGGCAGTAACCACTCAGTGACTTGAGGGAAGGCCACATGGATCATAACTGTTGCTTTTGAATCTGAGCTAAATGCAAAACATCAATTGCAAGCTCACTGAACAGTTTTGTACCATGCGGGCCCTCGTTAAAGTCGCTGAATAATTCAGAGTTAGAGAGCTGAAAAGTAAGAAGTAGTGTTCTGGATATTATGTTACACATCCAATCACTCCAACCTTTATAGATTACCAATTTGGCTAACTATATTAGAATTTTTTTTTATTTTGCACAGGCTACCTACTTATCCGGTTTTTATTTTTACACTGAACTGTTCCTTTAAGGCTAGGGCCGAAATCAGCCTGCTGAAATGGGCAGTTCTATTTCAGCCCCTCACCATGAGCGGTACCCTCTTCTTGTTTCTCACCCGGAATCCTTGTGTCGGCTCCAGAACAAACGCTCTCAGTGGATTTCAGCGCAAAATGCAAAGTCTTTGAGCCAGGGGCACACCACTAGATCGAGCCAAAAACACACAACTGGGGAATGTGTTCTTCAAGCAAGTGTGTACAATAAGGCTCCACTCCTAAGCATGAAAACCTTTCATTATGGGCGTTATTTATCAAAGGTTGAATTTGCGAGGTTTATTACTACCTCCAGTAAACTCACTTAATAAACTTGCTTATTTATGAAAAAACCCCAATGGAAAACTCGGGGGTAAAAACTCTAATTGATCAAGTTATCGGCAAAAATAAAACCTCGAATTGAACAAGCTTTCGAGTGCAAACCACTGAAAAAAACCCGAAAATCACGACGGCTAAAAACATCTTCAAATGGTTCAAGGGACCTCTGCCATTGACTTCTACAAGATCTCGTCAGGTTTTAGCTGGTGTATTTTCAGATTCTGGATTTTTGCAGCTTTGGGGCATAATAAATCTTGATAAATTAGAGTTTTTCTTATCCCGAAAAAATTCAAGTTTTTGTTTTTACTGAATTTACCCTCAAATTTTTCCGAAAAATAAATTACACCCTAAATGGGTGCTAACGATGTCTCTATAAATGATGATAGTATGGGCTCTCTATACATAATGATTCTGCTAGTTTTCCCCCTTTCCTTCCCCCCCTCATTAGCACAGCCTGTAGCAGATGTGTTTTGTTGTACAATAAGCAGAGGTGGTGTGTATGCTTTCCTGAGGAACCACGTGTGCTGCAAGGAATTTTATGCCCTTTTGATCTCAACCAAATATGGTCTCTGTTTCTGCTTTTCTTGGGTATTTTTTTTCTTTTATTTACTTTTTCCCTGCCTTAGAGTCTTGCAGATTTATGGCAGAAAGTGAAACATGCGAAGTGCAGCTACAGTAATAAAGGAAGCAAATAGAAAACGGGCCTAAAGTAATGCCCTGTAAGCTGATTTTTCTGTCTAGCTCCAGTATATCATTAGAGCAAATAATTGGAGCCCTGAGCTCTTGCATTTATATTTTGCACGTGTATATATAAAAAGGTACCCCGGTACTTAAAACAGAAGTGGGAGACGAGTAGAAGGGATATGGAAATGGATTTCTCTATTACGATAAAGATTCGTATAAAACATTATGAGATTTCCGCATCAAGCTTTCAAATGGGGGTCACTGACCACATCTAAACAACTGCTTTGTAAGGCTACACTTTTATTGTTATTGCTACTTTGTATTACTTATTTTTCTATTCAGACCCTCTCCTATTCAATTCCAGTCACTTATTCAAATCAAATCAGCTCTGTGAAATATGTTGGCGCTATATAAATACATATTAATAATAATAATGTATGGTTGCTAGGATAATTTGAACCCTAGCAACCAGATTGCTGAAATTGCAGACTGTAGAGCTGCTGAATAAAAAGCTAAATAACTCAAAAACCACAAAAAAAATGAAAATCAATTACAAATTGTCTCAGAATATCACTCTCTACATCATACTAAAAGTTAACTCAGATGAACAACCCCTTTAATGACTGGTTTCACGTTATCTCATATATATATATATATATATACATACATACATACATACATACATACATACATACATATATATATATATATATATATATATATATATATATATATATATATATATATATATATATATATATATATATATATATCCAGTACTTTACTAGATCCAGTACTTTTTCATTGATCCTTTTTGGCCTTGCTTCCCTGCTGAGCAGTAGATCGTGAGATGTAGCTTTCATATCCTTTGATTCCATGTCAGGACAATACTATGAGACACAAAAAAATCTACTTCAATGTAGATTCTAATTTCACCACAACCAGTAAGGTATGAACATCCAAATTACGAAAAGTTCGGTTATCCAGAAAACCCCTCCCGGGCATTCTGGATAACCGGTTCCATACCTGTATTATAAAGTGCTTGCTGAAATGTAACAAGCCTCTGTATATTATATGAGGCACAATTGATACCTCAAATACCAATCAATATACAATGTAGATTCCTTATACATTTTAGTATTTTATGCAAAAAAAATAAATAGAAAAAAATACCGAAAAGTTTTTTTTGGTGCAATAAATAAAAATACATTAGTTAAACTCTAGGTTATGCCCATCAGAAGTTCATAAACCAAGACAGATTTAATGTGAAAGGAATGGCAGCAGCAAGCACAATACAGGTGTGTTGCTAGCTCAGTTCTGTACATGTATGTGATGTTTAGATCACCAATGCACATATAAAGCCCCCTGCTAAGGTATTCATACAAACGAAACAGTCAAAACAAATGGTGAAGGAAGGGGGGTGTATATTGGTAATCTAATTAGCTACCTAGCAAGGACTGAACTTAAAGCAGCTTCAGTTTCTCTGTTTGCAATCTTTAGCTCACGATATTCAAGAAAACCTTAGGTTTTTTTTCTTATTAAACGAATAGGCAAAAAGTATGTTCAGTGCAAGCCCTATTAAAGTTTCTTGTGGTGAAATTATTACAGAGATTCTTCATTTTATATAGTGCTGATGGAGCATGCACAATGAGAAAAGAGAATCATGCAGCACTTTCTGAACTTTGTTATTCATGCCCATGGAAATGGCAAAAATATATAAAGCAGAATCCCCCATTTTTCGTTATTCAGGGGACCACAAAAAAATGCTGTAAAATCCAGGAAAATGTAAAATGAGAGAATGTATCATGCATAATATATAGGTGGGACCACAAAACAACAATGTAAAATGAGGGAAAATGAGGGAAAATGTGAAATCGGGATGTAAAATTGAGGTTCTATTGTAGCTGCTTCTGTGAAAAACATTGAGTCACATAACTAAGGCATACAAGTTTTAGTGCAGTTCCCAACAGTGCCATTGCCTGTATATTGTAGTCTGAGAGCTCTGCTCTGACATAAATATTTCATGCTTTCAACTCCCAGCTAATGTAATGCCATGGAGAAAATACCATGGTTGCAGCCATCGGCTGAATAAATGTTTTAGCTAAGCTGAAGATAAATATAAATAATAAAGTGACGATAGGATGAAGAGGTGAGTGCTGTTCCTCTAATCCGTTATAAGGAGGACCAGAAGTCAGAATCGAAGATTGTAGTAATCCTTAGGTTCTGACTTCTAGTCCTCCTACAGTAATCCTACAACCTTTGGTTCTGACTTCTGGTCCTCTTACAGTAATCCTACAACCTTCGGTTCTGACTTCTGATCCTCTTACAGTAATCCTACAACCTTCGGTTCTGACTTCTGGTCCTCTTACAGTAATCCTACAACCTTCGGTTCTGACTTCTGATCCTCTTACAGTAATCCTACAACCTTTGGTTCTGACTTCTGGTCCTCTTACAGTAATCCTACAACCTTTGGTTCTGATTTCTGGTCCTCTTACAGTAATCCTACAACCTTCGGTTCTGACTTCTGGTCCTCTTACAGTAATCCTACAACCTTCGTTCTGACTTCTGGTCCTCTTACAGTAATCCTACAACCTTCGGTTCTGACTTCTGGTCCTCTTACAGTAATCCTACAACCTTCGGTTCTGACTTCTGGTCCTCTTACAGTAATCCTACAACCTTTGGTTCTGACTTCTGGTCCTCTTACAGTAATCCTACAACCTTTGGTTCTGACTTCTGGTCCTCTTACAGTAATCCTACAACCTTCGGTTCTGACTTCTGGTCCTCTTACAGTAATCCTACAACCTTCGGTTCTGACTTCTGGTCAGAGGAGTAGAGATATTGTCCTTTTGTGCTTTTTCTGTGATCCTCTTGATTATCTAGAATATAATCAAGATATTCTTGGGCAATAGGTATTAAATGGTAGACTTTTTATTTTAAACCCAATATAAAGAAAAACTGTGAAAACAACCTCTCTTTAATGGATTACTCTATAGGGATAGGAGAAGGAATATATTCCCTTTGAATTAAAAGGTAATTAAACATGTAGACATGTATCATATTTATATGTATCTGTATTCTCTCACTGCCTATATTACCTTACATTTTAATTAAAAAAAAAAAAAAAGGTTCCTCCACATGATATTTTATTTAATTTTGTAATTTGACTGGAGAGGCATGTTATTAATAGTTTAGTGCACAGATAAACATGGAGTAGCTTCAGTCTCCCTATTTGCCTCGTTAGTTCAAGAAATAAAATAAACCATAGATTAAATGGATTCTGTCGCGGGAAACTTTTTTTTTCCCCAAAATCCATCAGTTAATAGTGCTGCTCTAGCAAAATTCTGCACTGCAATCTGTTTTCAAAAGAGCATTTAAAAAAAATGTAATTTTGGAATCTGACATGAGGCTAGACATATTGTCAGTTTCCCACGTGCCCCGTTATGTGACTTGTGTTTTGATAAACTACAGTCACTCTTTACTGCTGCACTGCAAGTTGGAGTGATGTCCCCCCTCCCCCCATCAGCCCATCATCAGAACAATGGGAAGGTAACCAGACGAGCACTCTCTGGTAAATAAAAGAACAACACTCAATGGTAAAAATCCAGGTCCCACTGCGACTACTTCAGTTACATTGAGTAGGAGAAACAATAGCTTAAAAGCAGTTCCATAGCGCAGCACTTGCTCTTTCTGAAAGCACGTGACAAGGCAAAATTCCAGGGCTTGCGCATGCTCAATTTGATCCTTTCTCCCTCCCCTGCTGTAATCTGAGCCCAGAGCTATGAGTGAGCAGGGAGAGACTCAGGCAGGAAGTGATGTCACACCAAGCTAATATGGCAGCTGCTATTATAAACAAACAGAGCTTCTAGAGCTGTTTTCTCAGGTATGGTAAAGCATTCTACAGAATAAATAGTGTTATAGCTTTCTCAATCTAATGGCAATATACTTTCCTTCTCCATTAAATTAATTATTATTTTTTTCATTTCAGGTCCATAACCTTAAGAACTTTACCAAAGAGGAAACAGATGTATTTTATAAGGCCAAATCCAGACAGCAGTTCACTGGAGGACCAAGCAGCAGAAAGGATCAGCATTACAGTTTCTTACTAAATTTAAAACTTGATCTGCCTTTAAAATGTTCAGACATGAGGATTTGTCTGGAATGCACGTACGTTTGCAGAAAATTCTCTATTCATTCTTTAATTTCTGTTGAACTATGTGACTATAATAGTTTACCAGATACCCCTGGACTGTCATGCCATGTTTGCTGAAAACTGCACTATATTGTGGTATTTCTGTAGGAGCACCACAGAGTAATATTCTTCTTCCGCTTCTGCATTGTTCTCTGCCCCTGGGCAATCTCAGAGCAAAGAAGCAGACTTTTGGTGCTCCTATAGAAATACCACGGCCTGGTGCAGTTTTCAGCAAACAGGGGCACTGGCCCAGGTGCAAGAAAGTAGAATATAGTATGCATGTAAAAATGAAGGGGTAACTGATTGTAATCGCTGGGGGGGGAGCCGAACATTTAGCATCCCTAGCGATTTGCACTTTCTTATTCCTTTATGACTTTTTACAATTTAGCGCATTGGTATATTTATGTTTACATAAATAATTCCATTAACAATACAGGTAGCGGATCCATTATTCGGAAACCCGTTATCCAGAAAGCTCATAATTACGGAATGGTCTTCTCCCATGTGCTCCATTTTAACCAAATAATCCAATTTTTCTTTCAAATGATTTCCTTTTTCTCTGTAATAATAAGACAGTAGCTTGTACTTGATCCCAACTAAGATATAATTAATCCTTATTGGAGTCAAAACCAGCCTATTGGGTTTATTTAATGTTTACATGATTTTCTAGTAGACTTAAAGGGATTCGGTCACTATTTTTTATCATTTTATGATTATTTTACACTGCAAATAATTCACTCTTCAATATAAAATTAAATTCCTGAACTAGCAAGTGTAATATTGGTGTGTAGGTGCATCTTAGGTCATTTTGCCTGGTCGTGTGCTTTCAGAAACAGCCAGCATAGGATGGAACTGCTTTCTGGCAGGCTGTTGTTTCTCCTACTCAATGTAACTTAATATGATGAAGTGGGACCTGGACTTTACTATTGAGTGCTGTTTTTAGATCTACCAGAGAGTTGTTATATTGTGTTAGGGAGCTGCTATTTGGTTACCTTCCCATTGTTCTGTTGTTAGGCTGCTGGGGGTGGGGGAGGAAGGGGTGATATCACTCCAACTTGCAGTACAGCAGTAAATATTGACTGAAGTTTATCAGAGCACAAGTCACATGACTGGAGGCAGATGGGGAATTGACAATATGTCGAGCCCCATGTCAGATTTCAAAATTAAAAATAATAAAATCTGTTTGCTCTTTTGAGAAATGTATTTCAGTGCAGAATTCTGCTGGAGCAGCACTATTAATTGATGCGTTTTGAAAACAAAAATGTTTTCCATGACAGTATCATGAAGATCCAAATTATGGAAAGATCCATTATCTGGAAAGCCCCAGGTCCCGAGCATTCTGGATAACAGGTCCCATACCTGTAGCAATAAAACAGTATGTTATATTTGATGTCAACTAAGATGTAATTAATCCTTTTTGGAAGAATATACCTGTATAAAGATTATACAGGTTACATTGTCTTCCTAATGTGAGAGTGAACTTTTATAAATCCTTATCATTAGTTTACACAGGGGATTTGGCTTATGCAAACTGCTGCTATTTGGTGCAGGTTTCAGTCTATCCAGGGGCAGTTGGTCTAAAGTAAATGAAACCTATTTAGGGTAAGTCCACACAGGGCATTTTGGGGAGATTTGGTCGCCTGGCGATTAATCGCCTCGTTTTTGCGGCGATCAATCTCCTCAAACGCCTTCCCTGAATCTGTGCCTGCTAAAATGAAAAAACGCCGGCGCTAATCACACGCGGCAATTTGTTTTCCGAAAAACGCCCTGTGTGGCCTGACCCTTACTGTATAGCCAGCTGCAAGTATCAATCTCTTTTTTGCGCTTTCTCAAGGGAATTCCGATAAATCGAGCCATAAGAAAAAACTACTTTCACCCCTGTGATAGTGACAGAAAAGAGATGAAGAATAACGCTCTGTATTTTTTGCTACAGTTAAATGAGAAACTACTGACTTCTGAGAGAGCCCTAATGTGTGGTAACCTATGCACTTTTATTTCCATAGAGAATGATGCGTCCAGTCTCAAGCAATAACGTGGCTTTCTGTGCGAGCGGCAAGTCCTCTTGCCTCAGCCAAGACCCCATGAGAGGCGTCGATCAGTTTGGCTTGTATCCCACACAACAGAGCAAGTTCAGCCATACTGTTACCCACAAGAATATCTCCTGCCAAACTCAAGAAGCTATTAATGAAACACACTTGCAAACGTCAACCAGCAGGGACCTAGACACTAAAAGTGATTTAAAGAAAAAGAAGAACGTAGGGAGATCTGGCAAGCGTGGTAGGCCATCTGGGACCACCAAATCAGCAGGCTACAGAACCAGCACTGGAAGACCTCTGGGAACCACCAAAGCTGCTGGGTTTAAGACAAGTCCGGGTAGACCATTGGGCACAACGAAAGCAGCGGGATACAAAGTCAGCCCAGGGAGACCTCCAGGTAGCATAAAAGCTCTATCACGGCTTGCAAATCTAAGTTACCCTAGTAACAATGCAGCATTTCCCTACCCCACAGCACTTAGCAGAGAACTACATTCTGCTGTGGAACCTACCCTCAAACATCCTATTGAGTAGAAATCACAAGGTTTGTGAATAACTGTATTCATAAGTGGAGCTACCAAACCTTTTAAATGCCACATTGTCTATATACATTTGTTAGTTGAATTCAGTCCCAGCAGCAGGCCGATACTGAGCAGGTTTTGCATGTGCCACCAGGTCCTGCATTTATACGCTGGAGAAATTGTATTCTTGTATTATTTATTCTTCTTGTGTGCCTGTTTTACATTTGCATGTAGTCATAGTGCAGGACGTGATTTGCCTGGGTTAAACGTAGGTAAAAGGAAACGTCCTCAAACATTGCTAGTGTAATATTCCTTTACAAGGTGATCGATGGGAAATTAATGTATATGTCAGTGGATATCAAAACAAGTGCACATAGTTCTCATAAAGGGGAGGGGTCCTATACCCACAAATAGTTGTAATTGAATGTAATACTGAGTAACTTTTCAATATACATTACTGAGGAGTTTAAAAATGTTAATTTAATTGTTAGTGAAATCTGTTTTTGTCTTTTTATATATACTGAACTCTTGGTTCTGACTCCTGAAACAATGTTGGATAGTTAGCTACTGAATTTACAGATTCTCCCTGCTAAATGGCTTTGCTTGCCTTGGGCTGGTACAGAACCCCAACATTTATGGGATAATTTACTAAAATCCAAACTTATCTCATATTTTATGGAAAAAAACCTACAACCAAACTCCCATGCCTGATTTTAGCTTATTTATTAATACAAAAAAACAATTTAATCGGATCTTGTAAACAATCGACCGAAAGTTAGCATCGCTCTAAATTTTTGAGCTAACAGAATCTGGACTCTCCTAAAGTTTAAAAAATTGTCTCTGCAATGTTTGCCCACTCATTAAAAATTTCTGTCCAACGCGAGGGTTCAGAATATGGTTTAGAATTCAGAGGGAAGGACTCTATTTACAACCATAGAAAATTTGTAAATTGTAATTATGTAAAAAATCCTGAGTTGTTTTGGTGGCGACCCCTTTACACAACCATTTCTGATTCAGTTCACTTTTCATTTGGTCTGTTCTATACCATTTCTCAATCTGCTGTAGCCATCTGAACTCCAGAGGCACTTCAAGAATTCGTTGTAAATTAGTGCTAATAATGCATTCTTTTTTAAGACCATCTCATATCATTCATTTATATGCTTAAGAACAATGAGTATATTTATTCCTATACACTCAACACACACATGTGAATTATGTTTTCTGCAAAATAGTCGTTTTCTTTTTAGTTTTCAACATTTTATGGTAAGGTGAGGGTTCATTATTGTGTAAGACAAACTAGAAGTGGGGCAGAAAGTAATTCTTAATGTAGCTGAAATTAGCATGTGCAGTATCAAACTCTCTGAGGAATTAAAACTTTTATTCTTGCATCTTTAACAATTAAAAAAAGTCCTGCTCTGCTAAATACCCAAAACAGTCGACAAGATAGTGATTTTTGCCTCATGGCGGAAAATGTCATTCTAAATGTTAAAAATGTTCAGTGGTTGTTAAGTAATTTGTTAATGTAACAGTTGTTTATTTTCTCTGCACCACTGGTTCTAACTTCTGAAGCATTTCAAGAGTCAGAACCAGAGCACAGATAGCTATATAGTCATATGAAAATGTTTGGGAACACCTCTCAGCCTGCATAATAATTCACTCCACTTTCAAAAAAAAGCAAACAGTGGTATGTCTTTCATTTCCCAGTAACTTATGAGTGATGTTTTCTGAACAAAGATTTTTAGAGAAGCAGTATTCAGTATGAAATTAAATCAAATGTGAAAAACTGGCTGTGCAAAAATTTGAGTACCCTTATAATTTTGCTAATTTGAATGCATGTAACTGCTCAATACTAATTACTGGCATCGCCAAATTGGTTGGATTAGTTCCTTAAGCCTCGAACTTCATAGCCAGGTGTGTCCAATCATGAGAAAAGGTATTTAAGGTGGCCAAGCTGTGCTTCTGTTTGACTCTCCTCTGAAGAGTGACAGCATGGGATTCTCAAAGCAACTCTCAAAAGATCTGAAAACAAAGATTGTTCAGTATCATGGTTTAGGAGATGGCTACAAAAAGCTATCTCAGAGGTTTAAACTGTCAGTTTCAACTGTAAGGAATGTAATCAGGAAATGGAAGTCCACAGGCACAGTTGCTGTTAAACCCAGGTCTGGCAGGCCAGGAAAAATACAGGAGCGCCATATGCAGAGGATTGTGAGAATGGTTACAGACAATCCAAAGATCACCTCCAAAGACCTGCAAGAACATCTTGCTGCAGATGGTGTATCTGTACATCGTTCTACAAGTCGCTTGTTTAGACAAGCCACAGTCTCCGCACTAGTGTTCCTGCCTCGGATGCCTCACCATCCGATGGGTAAACTGGCGAGGGGGGGCATCATTTTGAGGAGCTGCCTCAGGCGGCTTCTTCACCAGAATCTAAACACATTTCGAAATCTACAAAGGCATTTATGCAGAGGGAGAAGTACAATATTCTGGAATGGCCGAGGTACAATATACTGGAATGGCCGTCACAGTCCCCTGACTTGAATATTGTCGAAAATCTTTGGTATGATTTGAAGCAGGCTGTCCATGCTCGGTAGCCATCAAATTTAACTGAACTGGAGAGATTTTGTATGTACGCATGGTCAAAAATACCGCCATCCAGAATCCAGACACTCATCAAAAGCTATAGGAGGCGTCTAGAGGCTGTTACATTTGAAAAAGGAGACTCAACTAAGTATTGATGTAATATCTCTGTTCGGGTTCCCAAACTTTTTCATATGACTATATATATATATATATATATATATATATATATATATATATATTTATATATATATTTATTTATTGCATTTATGTTTACAAGTAGCTTCAAAAGCCACGGAACATTTTTAATGGATGTATATTGAAAAGTTGCTTTGAATTACACTTTCTTTCACCATGGGAGGAGATCCGCATTAAGAAGACTTCGCTATGGATTTCTAAAATTATACTAAGAACTTTGATGTTGATTTGAGCCAAACAATAGTTGCACTTTGTAAATGGTAGTTTTTTCCCCACTATAGAAATCTTCTCTCTAACCATGGGCCTGGACACAATTTTTTACTATCCTTTAAACAGATAGTAAAACATAAAAACATCTCTTTCCGCAAATACATATGTGCGCATACACTGTGCCAAGATGCCTTTTTGTGAGAAATTATGCACTCTATACATAACACCGTACCGTTATATACATTGAGCAAAAGCTATAGTGTACAGTTCAGTAGAGTTTCATATGGCTCCACTAGTAGATGCATGTAAGGCTATAGGGCCTGTGAGGGCAAAACCCACTAGTAATGCTAATCTTTGCCCTATGCAATAATGATAAATAACCATGTGACAAATCATTTGTTAACCTAGGAAATTAGCCACTTGTGATAAGATTATTATTCCTTTATAATGTAGTCTTGGCCCAGACAAAAGGCTTAACTAGACTTGAAAAGCAGTCTTTAAAATGTTTTTGCTTTTTCAGATTCTGCTGTTGGCAACATTGGGATGTGTCTAGTATTTACATGCCAGTATGCCCCCAGCAGCTTAAAGGGGAAGGAAACCTAGTCGGCGCAAAAACCCTCCCCCCCTCCCGTGTGTTGCCCACCCTCCCTCCTCCCCCTGGCCTACCTGTCCCGCTGGGCAAATGCCCCTAACTTGTTACTTACCCTTCTGCGCAGGTCCAGTCCAGGGAGTTCACAGACGACATCTTCTTCCACGTGATCTTCTTCCTGCTTTGAACGGCGCATGCGCAGTAGGAGCATTTCGCCAGTACGATCTACTGCGCATGAGCCAAAAGTACTTTGTGACTTTTGGCGCATGCACAGTAGATGCGTACCGGCGAAATTCTCCTACTGCGCATGCGCCAAAACGCCGTTCAATGCAGGAAGAAGATCGCGTGGAAGAAGATGTCGTCTGTGAACTCCCTGGACTGGACCTGCGCAGAAGGGTAAGTAACAAGTTATGGGTATTTGCGCAGCGGGACGGGTAGGCCAGGGGGAGGAGGGAGGGTGGGCAACACACGGGAGGGGGGAGGGTTTTTGCGCCGACTAGGTTTCCTTCCCCTTTAATGCATTTAAAGGAATTGTTCAGTGTAAGAATGAAAATGGGTTAAATAGATGGTTGTGCAAAATAAACATGTTTCTAATATAGTTAATTAGCCAATAATGTAATATATAAAGGCTGGAAAGACTGAGATAAAGCCAGAACACTACTTCCTGCTTTTTAGATTTCTTGGTTTCCACTGATTGGTTACCAGGCAATAACTAATCAGTGACTTGAGGGGGGGGGGGCACATGGGCCATAACTGTTGCTTTTGAATCTGAGCTGCATACTAAGAATCAATTGCATACTCACTGAAACAACTTGATCCAACACGACTATCGGATGCAGACGCTGTGTTGGATCAACGCTGCAACTTCATCCGACATTTCTATCTCTTACCTTATTTCTGTTGCATGCGTTTTTTTGCTGCGTGTTAGATCGCGCTGAAAACGTCCCTTTTTTGACAGCTCAACCCGCAGTCCCTCGCTGAAAAGCAGGAAGTAGTGTTCTGTTCTGTTAGACATCCAGTCACTCCAGCCTTTATACATTACATTTTTGGCTATTTAACTATATTAGAAACATTTTTTATTTTGCACAGCCTATTTATTTACCCAGTATTTATTTTTACACTGAACTGTTCCTTTAACTTTAATCCTTTTAGTAGCTCCTTTTTAGTTTTTTGCCCCACTGTCATCCATCTTGTTATGCAGGGTAGTTCTGTTATTAATGTGGGTAGAATGGATTTTTTAATAAAAAGCATTTTTAGTGTTACAGTTCTTTTAACACCTTCAGGAACAAAATATAGAATATCCTGAGCTCCCCAAGGAGCAGTGAAGCAAAAGTGGCCAAGAATATGTTCCTAATAGCTACAGTAGACATTATAAATACAGGTATTGGTTCCATTACCCAGAAACCAGTTATCCAGAAAGACCTTCTTCCATAGACTCAATTTTATCCAAATAATACCATTTTTTAAAAATGATTTCCTTTTTCTTTATAATAATAAAACAGTAGCTTCTACTTGATCCCAACTAAAATATGAATAATCCTTATTAGAAGCAAAACCAGCCTATTGGGTTTATTTAATGTTTACATGATTTTCTAGTAGACTTAAGCTAGGAAGATCCAAATTATGGAAAGATCTGTTATGTGGAAAACCCCAGGTCCTGAGCATTCTGGATAACAATGCCCATACCTGTAAATAATAAAACAATATCTTATATTTCATCCCAACTAAGATATAATTAATCCTTATTGGAAGAATAACCTGAAAGAATATACCTGTGTAAAGTTTATACAGGTTACATTGTCTTCCTAATGTGAGAGTGAACTTTGTTGATTTTATGTTGGTGGAATAAGTCTAGATATCATGTCTCATACCTTTCTTATCAGGAAAAAAGCAGCAAGCCCTCATGTGTTCCAGTGATGCGTAGGACAAAATGCTGTGGATTTATTGCGAAACGTTACAGTAGGAGGTGGTCATTTATATATTCTGGACCTCAAAACACCACACACGACTATGAGAATGACCGTACTACCTTTGCACGGGTCATAGTTTTCCATACGTTTACTCATCCGGATGACTACTTGTTGGTTTTTTATCTTCTGGCAGCTAAATGGATACAGAATATCGATTCTTTTAATTACAGTTGTTTTTCCCATTGGTAAAAGTACGAATCATATTAAAGGGAAAATGTCACCTCTTTATTTTGGGGTTTAGACAGGCAGTTACAGGACTTAAAATCATGTAGTGGTCAAAGTAAATTGCATAACCAGTCCTATAGAGCGGAGTGTAAAGCCGACATCAGTACTAAATAAATAATTACACAGATGAACCTTTTATATAACAGCTGCGGATCACACACCTCGGATTTCACAAGCATATATTCCAAAAAAGTGGACATTTGAGTACCAAATGATTGATTCAAGTGATGATTTAGTCCAATGTCAGCATCTTGATGCAACCGGACATGTATAAGCTCCTCACTGCAAGAATAAGGATTTCTTCTGAAGAAGGTTGATGATGCTCTGTAGGAAGGAAATGTTTAAAAAATGAACACGATTCTTGGAACTGTTCATCAACTTACAAACCAATGTGGTTTCAATTCACCAAAGCACCAAAATGCAACGATGTCACTCTCTACTGGAAATACTTGGTGTTGTCTGTTTTCCGGGTTTGGTTTGAATGAACTCGTTCAATGGTTACAACGTGATTTAAAAACAAATAGTGACTATATCATTATCCTATTAAGGTGTGTTGAAGACACAAAGCTTCCCTTTGGTAAATACTGGTAAATAAGAATGCAGACATGGTCTATCTTTCCTCAATGCTAGTGCAGACCTGGGGAATTAGGCCGGTCTGCACAATAAACGTCATCAGATTGTAAGACCCATGTCGAGACAGGACTCCGTGACTATACAAAGGCCTTTGTCAATGCTATATCGTATATTATAATAGCTTCTGGATATAACGAAGGCACAACCCAAATATTTCACTTTCTTTTATATCATCGGTTATTCATCGACTAAAATTGCGACATTTCTGTTAGGGATGCACTGAATACACTGTTTTGGATTCCGCTGAACCCCAGAATCCTTCGTGAAAGATCGAATACCGAACTGAACCCTAATATGTAGGGATGCACCGAATCCACTATTTGGGATTCGGCCGAATTCCTGAATCCTTGCATATGCAAATTAGGGGCAGGAAAGGAAAAAGTGGGGGAAAATCATCTTTTGTGATGAAAAGTCACGTGATTTCCCTACCTGCCCCATATTTACATATGCAATTTAGGATTCAGATTCGGTTCGGCCAGGCACAATGAATCCTGCTAAAAAAAAGGCAGAATCCTGGATTCGGTGCATCCCTATTAATTTGCATATGCAAATTAGGGGTGGGAAGGAGAAAACATTTTATCCCTCCTTGTTTTGTGACAAAAAGTCATGCGATTTACCTCCCTGTCGGATTCGGTTTGGTCAGGCAGAAGGATACGGCCGAATCCTGCTGAAAAAGGCTGAATCCCGAACCCAATCCTGGATTTGGTGCATCCCTAATTCGGTAGCCTTCTGGCAATCTGCATAGAACCGAAGTGATAAATATACACTTTTTTTTTTTTTTTTAATTGTCATAAATCACTTCAATTGAAGAAAAGAAAAAAGAAGTATCAGCACATCACCCTTGAATGGTAAACTTCAAACTGTATTAAGACTGGATTTTGTGCCATGATTTTACATGTAGCGAACTCATATATTATTAAAGAAGGTATGTGTGTGTGTGTTTATATATAGTGTATAGTGTTCCACGCTGAGACATATTCACGGCTTCTTTTGCTTTACTTTGCTTGCTATATCTTTTGTGACTCTGTTTCCTGTACTTTCAGATTACTTATAAGAAAAATGGTTATATTAGTACCAAAAAAATCCTGCCCACTGAGACATTCCCATTTCTGGTCACAATATCTTTTTCTTCCAAATTAAAAATATACAAAAAAAAGTGTTTTTATTTCTTAAAAAAAAATCTACAAATGCATTTACATAGAGAGACACCATTTACAGGTATGGGATCCCTTATCTGGAAACCCATTATCTAGATGGCTACAGGAAGGCCGTCTCCCATAGAGCCAGTTTTAAGCAAATAATTCTAATTTATAAAGATGATTTCATTTTTCTCTGTAATAAGACAGTATCTTATACTTTATCTCAACTAAGCTGCATGAATTTATATTTTTGGAAAAAAAAAACAAGCCTATTGGTTATTTAATGTTTAAATGTTTTTTTGCCAGACTTATGGTGATCCAAATTACATAAAGACCCCTTATCAGGAAAAACTAAGTCCTAAGAGTTCCAGGTAATAGATCCTATACCTGTATAATATCTAAGATTCTTTTGTTTTGGTTAAATGTGGTTACAGAATGTAAATATGTTTGACAAATAAAAGTTTGTTGGGATCCTGTTATGGCCAAACCACATGACATGGGGGGGTTACAAATTTACCACTTACAGTATCTTTTTTATGCAGCAGTGATGGCTACCAAGAGGGTGGAAGAATTCTATTCCGTTCAGGGTTATGAATCGATAGCAATGGAATAAAGTCATACAGATTATTTACTTCTATCTATTGCTCATTGTTTTCCAGAGACTCTGTAAGGTGTTTCAGTTCATCACTGCTGCACCCCACAATTTTTAAAAGTGCAGTTTAAGGGCAAGGCCAGACTTGGCGTTTTTATGTTGTGTTTTTAAAAAAGCTCTGTCGGGCGTAAGTACACATAAACTGCACTACCACTGAAACCAATGGAAAACGCACTATGGCAATTCTCACAGGGCACTTGCAAGCCCAAATCCACCACGGGACGCCAGTATTGGCGTTTTTCAGCAGAAACGCCAATACGTAAAGAAACAACCAAATCAATAGACTGGGAAACCACACTTTACGTAAATACGCAGCATGTTTTAAATATGGCGTCCAAATTCTCGCAGGATAAATGCCGCATATACGTTTTTACGGCATATTAGGCCGGTGATGTAAATAGCTTTTTTATTTCTAGGCAGCAGAATTATGGGGAACTAGATCAATGAGAAGTGCATGTAGGGAAAAGAAACCCACGTACTGAAAAACGCATGTTGATACTGTGTGGTACCGACGCCCGACAAAGCTTTTTTAAAAACACAACGTAAAAACGCCACGTCTGTCGTTAACACAATATGCATAGCTTTTAAATATTTTTCATTGCCTGATGTCACTGGTCCTTCAAGCAACATATTCAGCCAAGCTAAGATGCCCTCTGTGCAGCTGATGTTCATGTTATCATGTCTCTCTTCCCCTCCACTCCCTGATGTGATGACATCTTTTCAGTAAGCATGTATGCATAACACACTTTCCTATGCATTTGTGTCTTTTTTTAAATCTAATATTGGGAAGATAGATAAATAGGGTTTTTTTTTATCAAAATCCGAATTTATCTCATTATTTTCTAAAATATACTATACACTCAAATATGCACGGGTTATTTCCCCTTATTTTCTGAGAAAAAATCTTGAAAATTGTACAAAAATCCCAATTGTACAAATTCGATTTTTTTTCCAGATTTTTGCGCGAAAACCACAAAAGCTTCAGATTATTGCACGAAACCCAGCACAGATCAGGATATCTTCAATGGGACTTCTCCCATAGACTTATATACAACCTCAGCAGTTCCGAGATGCAGGATTTTCAGATTCTGACTTTTTCCATCCTCGCGGTATAATAAATCCTGACATTTTTTTTTTTTTACTAAATATTCAGATTTTATACAAAAAAAAAATCGAATTCTTTGAGTTTTTGGCATTCTGACTTTAATAAATAACCCCCATAGTGCTTGAGATGCTGCTATGAAATTGGACTGCGCTGGTTCCAATAAAAGCAATTTAAATACAAAGTCAGATCATACAGTATCTCTGTAGAAATAAACCACTTGGTATAAGGCAGACAATTTTTAACCCTCAAATGAAAGAATTCAAAGAATTCTGTTTCTATTCCTGGATGTGCAAGTTTGGAGATAACTTTTCAATTGGTCTTCATTATTTTTATCATTTTTTTTTATATAGTTTTTTTTTTTTAATTATTTGCCTTCTTCTTGTTCTGACTCTTTCTAGCTTTCAAATGAGGGGTCACTGACCCCATCTAAAAACATCTGCTTTGTAAAGCTACAAATTTATTGGTATTACTACTTTTTATTACTCAAATCAATGCATGTTGTCTAGGGGAATTTGGACCATAGCAAACACAGTACTAAAAAGGCAAACTGCAGAATTTCTGAATAAACAGCTAAATAACTCAAAAAACACTCCAGTTTTTAGTGGGAAAAAAACCTCACATTTATGAGATTTATTATTATTATTATATAAAAAGCCCAAATCCAAAAATCCGCCATCTCAGCCCTGTCGAGGTCCTTTATTAGTCCTGTATTAGTCAAGAGGCACCTATATCAATTTGAAGTTATCGTGGTCTGTGTTGGGTTTAGCCCGGAAATCCGTTAAATTTAGATTTTTCAGGAAAAAACCTGATAAAATCAAGAGATTTGAAAAAAAAAGTTTTCCCAATCCGATTTATTCAAGTTATAATATTAATAAATAAGGCAAAATCGGGCATGAGAGTTTGGCCGAGCTTTTTTTATCTTAATTATGTAATAAATTCGGATTTTAGTATATAACCGCTTAATGTTATAAATGCCATCAATCTGAACAGGCCAGAAAGCATTTTAATGAATTGGCGCATTAAATTGGCTTTTCTAAAATGTGCCAATTTGTGAGAATTGATTCAAGAGGTTTGAGCAGTTAAAGAAAACTGCTTTATTTAGCAGCAGTCTTTTTATCATGTTACAGCAAATTCATAGTAGCATGAGACTGGGAGCAAATCAGAGCAATTTTACAGAAAGATTAGAGTACGGAGCCAAGCAAGGCATGGAAGAGTATATATATATATATTTTACAAATGAGTTTTAGTAGCTCATAACCTTCAGAAATGGCACCATGCATTTAGAAAGGCCTTTTAAGACAAAATGAAAATGACATGACCATAACTGAGTTAATTCCATAATAATCGATGGAATTTATGTTCTAGTAATCAGAACCATTTAGTGCTATTTTGGCACTTGAGGCTGCAGAGCCTCTCATCCCTCTGTTACCGGGTTCCCTCTTTAAAGTATGAATTTACATTAAATGTACATTAAAAGTTACCTATAGGTCATGTTGACTGTTTTGCCAACCTGACTGTCCCATCTCAGCCTGTCAGTTAAAGTTTCTAATGTTAACAGACTCGTGCTACACAAATATGGCAGCCCCCTCATAGATGAGCACAGGAAGTCAGATGGGTAATGGAAAAGTTTTGAGCAAATTCTTTACGGCAAAATTATAAGTAGCAAACAAAGCCAATACTATGATAGATAGATGTGAAAATTGTTTCATTTCTGGTGTCAGTATCCATTCACAATTGCATTTCTTTTCCCACTTTATTATTCTGACATTTGCAGTACCATTTATGAGCTGCCACAGTGCCAGTCTTCAAATGTATATGCGCTCAAATAAAGTGGCTCATATAACCAGCTGTGTGACATTTTGAGACTTTCCCACATTCTCAAAACCAAGATGTTGGATGGCACTTGAGCACATTTGTTCGTATTTGAATATGTTTCTGGCTTCTACTAGTTTATTTCACTTTTAGTCTTAAAAAGTATTTAGTATTAAAAGTCATTCAACAAAGCACTTTGTAATGGCAAGGTAAGATAAATATAAATATTATTATTTCAATGGCACATATCGATCTGTCACCACTACCAACAGAGATTTATGGGAAAATGCTATGTAAAATCTTTCATCAGAAGCGCTATCCCATTGGGTAGTGCTGCTTCTATATCTCAAACACATTGGAGAGTGGACAATGCGCTACACTACTCCATACAGTAATGCACTTTTAACCAGAATTCTGCTAATTTAAGACAAGGGAATTAAATTACCAAATGACTAAAAACATGACAATTCTCCCGTTATTAATATTTCCATATGTCTCTGTTATCTCTAAGTTGTAATTCCAGAAAGTTCCATCTCGACAACTTGGATTTAAAGTGATACTGACACTAAAAAATGAATTTTAGCATATGAATGTACATTAAATATTACCTATAGGTCATGTTGATCATTTTTTGCTGAGAGGTTTGTTTTTGTATATAATTGTTAGTTGAAGTTCCTAAGCCTGACTCTCTGACACTCTGACTTTGCCAACCTGACTGTCCCATCTCAGCCTGTTAGTTACAGTTTCTAATGCTAAGGGACTCCTGCTGCACAAATATGGCAGCCCCCTCATACAGGAACATGGGGGATCAGACAGGTAATGTAAAAGCATCATGCAAATACTTTATGGCAAAGTTAGAAGTAGCTTGCAAAGCCAATATTATAATAGATGTAAAAAAAAAAGATGAATTTCAGGTGTCAGTATTTCTTTAAAATCACCCTTTCTACCCTAATACTTGGGTTTATGAATAATCTGAAAGGTATTGTGTGTTTCACCATCATAAAGTTCTACATGTTTAGAAATAGCAGATATTAGATCCCTTCTTGCTATTGCTGCTAAACTCACTCAGAGGTCACCACATATATTGTACCCTGGTTGTGAAAATAAAATATTGTTTTATACCATAACTGAGGTCTGTCTACATGCTTGTCAATTTGTGAGACACCTGTACAATAGCTAATCAATACCTCCCAACTGTCTTGTTTTTTTTTGGGACAGTCCCGATTTTGACAGCTCAACCTGCAGTCCCACATTGTTACTGAAGTTTCCTCAACCTTCTATTTGATCTCCTGCACTGAACAGCCAGAAAAAGATGCAAAGTTTCTTACTTAATTGGCTATTGGCAGAGAGCCCAGAATATGTACCAGGTGCACTTCAATACTTTTGTAACAATTTAAGATAAGCAGGTCTCTTGGGGAAACTGTGACTTGCTGCTTAAAGGGCAATTCACCTTCATTAGCAAAGCTGTAATAACACATAAAAACCACAGAAATGTTTTCAAACTTTCATAACCTGACAAATTTTGTAAAATGAACATGGTAATTAACATGGTAATGAACATGGTAATGTGGGGTGGCCACAAATGGGCGTGGTCCAAAAAAATTCACCACGCTCCACACGCAAATCTTTTTGTCCCTCTTTCTATTTCTATTAATTGGTTTCCCAAAGCTGATATTTGTCAGACAGGACTGCCCTACAATAAGCTTGTTTTCTAAGTTGCTGCATTACTAAGGCGCCTACCCTGTATAGGAAGAGATTGTCTGCTTAGTTCAGGGGAAATCTCCCATAAATAAATGCACACCTAGCAGCTAGAAGATTTCCCAGCAAGATTGTCAGGGCCAGAACTAGGCGTAGACAGAATAAGTACATGCCTAGAGTGCAATGTTGGGAGGGCGCTTGGCACGTACCTCTTCTATCTGCCTGACCCAGGGTCTTGGAGGATTGTCAGATTCATTTTTTGTGATGACAAGCTCTCTATCTTGCATGCTGGGGGCTAGTGTGATCAGCTGCAGCAGCGTAACTACAGAGGAAGCAGACCCTGCAGCTGCAGGGGGCCCAAGAGATATAGGGGCCCTATGAGGCCACGCGTACAATTTCAATAAGTATTGGTAAAGCAGGTCAAGTTCTAGACATTTTGGGGGTCTGAAAAATAATTTGCTGGGTGCCCAGTAATATCTAGTTATACCACTGATCAGTTGCTTGCCTTGGGAGTAAAAGGTGCACCAAGGCAAACTTATCCAGCATGCCACAGCTCAACAGACACATTAAAAAACTGCATTTTTTTTTTTTTAAACAAAATTAAAAAATAAACAGTGGAATGCATGGCCATCCCCTCACAAGCATGGGAGCAGTGGCCGACAAGAGGGACATTTCAACTGTGATCCACAAGGTTTGGTGGGTTTGGTGCTGAAAACTGTGACTTTGCTGCTGAAATCAGGACAGTTGGGAGGTCCGGCAATGGCCCTACCTTCTAACCTCATCATCATCATCAGTTGTTCATATATTTATTTATACTGTGCCAGCAAGTTCTCCAGTTCATTCTAAAATTGTTATAGAACTGTAGTATTAAAAACCTCACTGCAGGATTTTACAATCTGAAGGAATTGTGAATAACTGACACTTGTTTTCTGAAGAATTAGTGATGATTCTATGCAGTGTGATGACTTCTGAAAACGTAGGGTTGCTATGATTTGTACAGGGTGGGTCATTCAAACAGGTGAGTCTTCTTTAGGGAGTGTTTAAATGAAGGAGGGGACACTGCTTCAGAGAAGTCTAGCAGTGGGGAATGGGATGAGGGGATAAGAGGAGAGCAGAGTAGAGGCAAAGGTGAGAAGTAGGGAGTGAAACAGTGTATTTTGAGATCAGTTGTAAGGAGCGGTTAAAGGGCTTTTATGTGAGTACCAATAGTTTAAATTTAATCTGAGAGAAAATTTGGAGTAATTTGAATAGAGGAGCAGCTGATATGGAGCAGTAAGTGTTGGGGTTACCAGATGACTTCAAAAATTCCGGGGGATGCTTTTAATTTAATTTAAATGCAATCATTGCTGCGCTGCAACATTTATTTATTAGACGTGTCCCTGGATTTCCATGTGAACTGCTAACACTAAAATAAAGTTGATGAATCCAGTGGAAGCATTTGTAACAAATATGTGGAGGGTAGATCAGAAGACATGTAAGGAGTAATGGTCGCTATAGACACCCTTATACACACATGATATTACAAAACACAGTTTATGTGGGCCCACCGATTGTAATGGATATACAGGTAGTATAGATATTTGGATGGTTCTAGCATTACCACCCTGTGGAAACCCTAGAACTGGGGAACTAGTGATGCATAGGGATGCCACCTTTGCCAGTGGCTAAACCCGAACAAATGGGGTGGGCATGATGACATCAGAGGTAGACACAATGATGTTGTGGAGTAATGATGCCGGGTCAGGGTTATTGCATCACATATGCAACTGGCAGCCCTTTGACTAACTGAGATGTCCAGTTGTAACCCTCATGGCTGGAAACCCCACATTTATCTATTCTGCCAGATGAGTAAGGCCAGTCCTTTAACTACAGGTATGGGATCTATTATACAGTAATCAGTTATCCAGAGAGCTCTGAAATACAGCAATGCTCATTTAGAAAAACTATTTCTTATTTTTGATTGACTGGCTTTTTCCTGTTTCTGTAATAACAAGAAATTAACTGCACTTCATAATAACTAAGCCCTGTCAAGGTGCCAGCTTATGGGTTGTAGAGTGCACCTGATGGGCCTGGCCGGTATTTTAGCAGCCTAGCTGGTAAAAATGATGGTTGATCCCAATGTTATTAATAGGCAAAAAAGATTGATAAATAGAAAAGGTGGCAACCCTAAATGATCCTCACATAGGGTTGCCACCTGGCCGGTAAAAATGCTGGTTAAACCCAATGTTATTAATAGGGAAAAAAGATAAATATATAGGAAGGCCGGTACTTTTTTCCAGAAAAGGTGGCAACCCTGTGCTCCTGTCTGACCTGCATTGCCAGCTTATGGGTTGTAGAGTGCACCTGATGGGCCTAGCGTTGCTACCTGGCTGATATTTTACCGGCCTAGCTGGTAAAAATACAGTTTTATCCCAGTGTTATTAATAAGGAAAAAAGATAAATATATATAAAAGGCCTGTATTTTTTTCTAGAAAAGGTGGCAACCCTACCAGCCTGACCGGTAAAAATGATGGTTGATCCCAATTATTAATAGGCAAAAAAGATTGATAAATAGGAAGGCCAGTATTTTTTTTTAGAAAAGGTGGCAACCCTAAATGGGCCTCACGTAGGGTTGCCACCTGGCCGGTAAAAATGCCGGTTAAAAAAAAAAGATAAATATATAGAAAGGCCGGTATTTTTTTCTAGAAAAGATGGCAACCCCACCGGCCTGGCAGGTAAAAATGATGGTTGATCCCAATGTTATTAATAGAGAAAAAAGATAAATATATAGGAAGGCCGGTATTTTTTTTCAAAAAAGGTGGCAACCCTACCAGTGTCTTGGGTTGTCACCTGGCTGGTATTTTACCGGCCTGGCCGGTAAAAATGAAGGCTAATCCCAATGTTATTAATAGGGAAAAAAGATAAATATATAGCAAGGCCTGTATTTTTTTCCTGAAAAGGTGGCAACCCTACCTGTGTCCCATGTATGCTCCTGTCTGACCTGCATTGCCAGCTTATGGGTTGTAGAGTGCACCTGATAGGCCTCGGGTTGCCACCTGGCCGTAGGGTTGCCACCTTTCAAAAAGATTTCCAACTGTCGTGGTGGGGGCGGGAAGAAAAGGGGCGTGTCGTGATGTCAAGGGGGCGTGGTGTGCCACCAAAGGGGCGGAGCCACAGCACGCGATTGGACAGACGCTGGAATTAGGGTTGCCACCTTTTTTTAAAAAATGTTACCGGCTGCTGGGGGGCGGGGACACAAAGGGGCGGGGCCAAGCCACGGACACCACGGACGCTAGAAGAGGCAAAAGAAAAGGTAAATTGCAGGCGATTGGGGGCAGGCTGAGGGCTCCTTTTAATAGTATTACAAATTTACTGGCAGCTACATTGCCGGTAAATTTGTAATACCGGCCTTGGCAGGTATTTTACCGGCTAGGCCGGTAAAATACCGGCCGGGTGGCAACCCTAGCCAGAATAAAGGTGAGTTTCCAGCAGATTGGGGGCAGGCCAAGGGCTTTTGATAGGGGTATTACAGATTTACCAGCAGCTACATTGCCGGTAAATTTGTAATACCGGCCCCGGCCTTGGCAGGTGTTTTAACGGCTAGGCCGGTAAAATACCGGCCGGGTGGCAACCCTACGCTGGCAGGCTGGTATTTTACTGTCCTGGCTGGTAAAAATGCTGGTTAATCCCAATGTTATTAATAGGGAAAAAAGATAAATATATAGGAAGGCTGGTATTTTTTTCCAGAAAAGGTGGCAACCCTAGCCTCACGTTGCAGTAGTCAGAAATAATGATGAATTTGTGTTTTGGTCTATAGTTAAGATGAATTCAAGGCTCTCTTGTAGTAATCACCATCATTCCCCCAGGTTAAAATGCTGTCTGTGTTTTAAATTGGGCACTTAAAAATGTGTCATTATCCTACAGACTGTGGGCTGAGCTGCTGACTGGGACCGTGTTATACACCCGCAAATTATACCTTGTATTTCTTTTATTTTTGCCTTTTGAATAAAAGATAAGCTGTCCATTTATAACATGTATTCGCATTACATATGACGGGAGGATAAGCCCCCTTGCGTTTGCCAAAGGAATTATTCTACTGAATAACCACGGCACAATAGATACACGGCTGCGTCATCTCGATAGCGTTCCAAGCCTCTTTATCGTCACCCTACGCAAAACGTTACCCCGGAACGAAATACTACAGTCCCGGAGCACAGAAGCAGGAAGTGTGTGTAGTTCATTCTTAAAGTGCCACAGACAGAATGCGGGTGAATGTGCAGCGGTGGACGTTGTACGTCTTGTTGTTGATGTCGGGGGCCCGAGGTTAGTGGTACAGCAAATGTCGCAGTCATAAGTGAGCCATTAGGGTTGAGAGAGATATTAGGGTTCTTACAGAGATACGAGACCCTTTAAATGTGAGCTTGCCCTGTGGTAGAAGTACTTGGGAAGGATACTGAAGGTAATGAGCACTGGGTAGTTGCGAATATACCACGATCACTGTGCTGCTAGCCTTACTGCATTGCTGCAATGCTGCATGTTAATAGTTGGCGCTGAAAATGCCTTAGAACAGCTATGAAGTGCAGGGGAGTGACAAGGAGCAGCATCTTCCTTATGTGACAAAGCCCTGGGTCTAGGGTTGCCACCTTTGCTGATGGCTAAACCCAATCACGGGGGGCGGAGCAGATAACATTGGGGGTGGGGCAGTGATGTAGGAGCAGGCATGATGACATCAGAGGTGGGCACAATGATGGAGTTGATGGAGTTATGACACCAGGGCAAGGTTATTACATCACTTAAGGTGGCCATAGACGCACAGATAATATCGTACGAAACGAATTTTCGTCCGATATTCGGTGCGTGTATGGTGGAAAATGAGCCGACCGATGGAAGACTTGGCTATCGGTCAGCTCGTCGATCGGGCTGGACGGAAAATTTTGATCAGGTGCCTTTGAAGGGACCTAAATATCGGCCATTGTTAGTGCTGAATCGTCAGATACAGGTAGAATTCTATTGTTCTTCTCGTATATCTACCTGAATATCTGACGATTCAGCTCTACACGTGTGTATTGAAACGAGCGATCATTCTTGTAAAGATCTTTTCCAAGAACGATCGTAATTGCTACGTCTACGGCCACCTTTAGATGCAACTGGTTGATTTTCTATCCAGTTTTCGCAATGTTTTAAAGTGTTGATGCCCAGTTCAAAACACAGGAGACACCCCTATCTCTGTCTATATTCTGCTTGATCATGAAGTCCAATCCTTTAATTACAGGTATGAGATCTTTTATACGGAAATCAGTTATCCAGAAAGCTCTGAAATACAGCAATGCTAATTTAGAAAAAAAAAACACTTATTTTTGATTGAATTGCTTTTTTTTTTTTTGTATCTGTAATAATGAGAAAGGTGAGTATCTTAGTATTTAAATGCTTTTCATGTACAGTATTGGCAGGATTATTGTTCAGGTTTCACAAACTGAACAGAAAGTTCAGACCCTAACTGGGTCAGCCAGTTCATTTAAATCTTCAAATCAAGGTTTCAAACCTGTCCAATCCCTGAATCTTCTAATATCCATAAATATCGGTCAATATTATTATAATGTTATTAACGGGGAAATAAATATAAAAGAAAGTTGGCAGCCCTAGTGCCCCCCCCATACAAGTACCAATATTCTTACAACACTAATATTGATGCGTGTATGACATTTGATTCAAATGAAGGTGAAAAACCCCATCTGTAGACTCTTCAATTTGCATCAGAGTCGAGAAAAATTCCTTCCTGAATCCAAGATGACAATGGGACCAGTCCCTGGATCAGCTTTGAACCAAGAGCTATTTCCAATAACCCTATATTTTCTCACTTGCTAAAAATCACTAATGATAATTTTTTAGGAATCACTAATTATATTTTTGAGAAACTGTTGCAAGGTTGCATCCAGATACTGGTCTAACTGCCATCTTGGAGTCAGGGAGGATTTTTTTGCCACTCCCCAAGGTGGGGCCCAAACGATTAAGGGGCGGATTCTGTAAGTCGGAGTGGACCTTTAGTGAAGGAGAGAGTGGTCACTTTTCGAATGCTTGCATGTTTTGGCAGATCAGTGACTATACTAATATGGCCAAATCATTACAGATACCATTTCCTTCCCATCCACTATTGTAACAACGCTGATGTACTTTTAATATCCAAGGAACTGTGACTATTGATAACTTGAATATTTCAGACTTAATTTCTTATCAGTGATTTAAGGGAGATGTTTGCTTAAACAAGGACAGTAAGAACCCTTTTAGGAGTATATTTGCACCATTTGTAAGTGATATTCTGGCACTAATAAGTGATATTCTGACATTTGTTGACTTACAGTTGTTTTTGCAAAATATGAAAGGATGGTTATACATGATATAATTGCGTATTTTGGTGAATTTAATACAAAAGAGGGGCCACTCCTCAAAGTGGTATTATCATTGGTTTTATCGGTTAGGTTTGTTTTAACTTTTACTGGCCGTACTGTTTCGGTATTGCCTTTTATACAGGTATATGTGATTTAGTATTGATTGCTATTTAACCACCTCAAGATTACGCCCCTTGAATTTTAGGTGTTAATATATGGAATTTTTTTCCTCCTCTGAGGCGAATTATACAAGCTTCAGATGTTGTTTTTTTTTTTTAATTCCACAAGGTCAACTAGCAGTTTTGTTGTTTTGCCTTCTCTCTTAAGATGGCCATAGACGCACTGATAATATAGTACGAAACAAATTTTCGTACAATATTCAGTGCGTGTATGGTGGGAGACAAAACAACAGATATTTGCAGAAGACTTGGATCGTTCGGATCGATGATCGGGCTGGCCGGAAAATTTTGAACGGCCCACTTTAAAGGCAACAGAAAATAGGCCATTGTTAGTGCTGAATCGCCAGATACAGGTAGAATTCTATTGTTTCTACTTGTATATCTGACGATTTAGCTCTACACGTGTGCATTGAAACGAACAATCTTTCCTGGAAAGATAAGATCGTAATTGTAACATGTATGGCCATTAACGATTAACTCATGTAATGTTTTCATTACCAGGGAACCAACAAAATGAGGCTTCTATTGTAGAAGACCAGAATAAAAAAGAAGATAATGTTAATTTAGAGTCTGCTTCAATATCTGCACATCCCGAAATTGCACCAGCCTCTGAGCCTATTCAGTACAAGACTGCAGAGATTGCTGATGCAATGCAGGCAACTGACATTCCAACCAACCCAGCAGTGCTACTTTCTATGGTTCCTAGAGAGGTTATGGACTTAAAAGTCTCGGAAAGTGAAAGCTCTGTTTGCGACAGCACAATAGAAGAAGCCGAATGCAGTGCTTATGAACATTTGAATGAACCTGCAGATGCGCAAGACAAAGGAAACAGTGAAACTCCTGAGCGAGATACAGAGCAGGCAAAGGCAGAGGAAAGCAACAACACAGACAGCAGCAAACCTCTCAAAGTCAACTGCGAAGAGCGCAACATTACAGGAATATCAAATTTTACTGTCAACATTCTCAACATTACACAGGTACACAGATACTTCCAAGTTTTGTATAGTTGAAGTACATATGAGCCTCGTCCTGGAACTGCATTTCACCAAAAGTTTACAGCTAAAGTGCAAGCTGCTTCTATATCTAATATGTCATTCATATAGATATTATTATAGATATTCATAAATGAACAAAATGTAATTGGGCCTTCCACATATGCCCACTTAATGTGCTCACTTGAAGAATATTGTCAGTGCAAAAATAAGGAATTACAGGAATTTCAGTAATAAAGTAAACCTTTATTACTCTTGGGAAAGGGCAGGATGGGTAGGGAGGGAGGAGCTAATTTTACACAGCATTATCTTTCCTTGCACTGGGTGAAGAATGTGACACAATAATTGTATTGCTTCTCATTTGGAGTTTACAGGTTTTAGGACAATACTGTCTTAGAATAATTTGATGACCTCTCAGGGACTTGGGGTTTTCCGGATAATTTGGATCTTCACAGATTAAGTCTACTAGACTTAATGTAAACATTAAATAAAACCCAACAGGCTGGTTTTGCTTTCAATAAGGATTAATTATATCTTAGTTTGGATCAAGTACAAGCTACTGTTTTATTATTACAGAGAAAAAGGAACTAATTTTTAAAAATTTGGATTATTTGATTACAATGGAGTTTTTGGCAGACTGCCATTCCTTAATTTAGAGCTTTCTGGATAAGAGATTTCTGGATAATGGATCCCATACCTGATATACTTTGCTAAATACTTAAAGAAGGAGCAAATTATAGGCGGTAATTAGCAGTGTATTGATATCATTTGCACTTCTACTTTTAGCTCATAGAAGGATGGCCTGTCTGCCACATAAATGTTAGGGATGCACCGAATCCAGGATTCGGTTTGGGATTCGGCCAGGATTCGGCCTTTTTCAGCAGGATTCGGATTCTTCCCGGCCGATCCGAACCCTGATTTGCATATGCAAATTAGGGGTGTGTGGGAATTGCGTTACTTTTTGTCACAAAACAAGGAAGTAAAAAATGTTTTCCCCTTCCCATCGCTAATTTGCATATGCAAATTCGGATTTGGTTCGGTATTCGGCTGAATCTTTCACGAAGGATTCGGTGGTTCGGCCTAATCCAAAATAGTGGATTTGGTGCATCCCTAATAAATCTGAAATGAGCATCATCGCAGAGCTCTTTTCTCTGTTACACTTCCTTTAATTTCTGAGGTCCTTACATTAACAATTCTTCTTTGGTTTACCAAATACAGGTATGGGACCTGTTATCCAGAATGCTTGGGACCCGGATAACAGATCTTTCCGCCATTTGGATCTTCATACTTTAAATGTACTAGAAAATCATGTAAACATTAAATAAGGCTGATTTTGCTTCCAATAAGGATTAATTATATATTTGTTAGGATCAAGTACAAGCTACTGTTTTATTCCCAAACATACAAAGTAGTGCTACACAATCCTCACAGCTTTTTGTAGCGTTGGGTGCCGAATATGAATCTGTCTGCTCAGGTCTGATCCATACTTCCAAACATATTTCAGCAGCACTCCGATATAGTGGAAATTCAATTTATTTGTGCAACAAGTGAAGAAACGTTTCGGGCATAATCAGCCCTTTATCGGGCTTAACCAGCTTGATAAAAAGGGCTGGTTAAACCCGAAAAGTTGCTTCACTTGTTGCACAAATAAATTGAATTTTCACTATATCGGAGTGCTGCTGAAATATGTTTAGAAGTAAGGTACTGTTTTATTATTACAGAGAAAAGGGAAATATTTTTTAAAAATGTGGATTATTTGATTATAATGGAGTCTATGGGTGATGCATTTCCATAATTTGGAGCTTTCTGGATCATGGGTTTCAGGATAATGGGTCCCATACCTGCATTTGCTTTCCATTAATTCTTCCATACAATATTATTCCCCAATGTGTGATCGTCTTCCATATATTGTAATTACAGAGTATAACCATGTACAGTTTTACAGTGTCATCATCGTATCTTTTCTTGTATTTTGCAGGATCTAATGGAGTTCCTTAATCCCAATAGCAGTGAATGCACGTTGGTATTGTTCTACACCCCTTGGTGCCGCTTTTCTGCAGGCCTGGCCCCTCATTTCAATACTCTGCCAAGAGCGTTTCCTACGTTACATTTCTTGGCACTAGATGCTTCACAACACAGCAGGTATGCCGTCAACAGGCCAGAATTATATTCTATGTTATCCTTGTGGCACCAAAGCATTCAGTCACTTCACACTGTGATCTGCATAAAGTACTAACAAAGCATTTGATAATAAAAAGTGTTAGCTGTTGATAAAATCATTTTCCCTATTAGACCATTCTGACACATCTTGTAAACTTGAATAATAATAGTTTCACTGTATTTCAACCCATTTTCATTCTGATACTGTCTTGCTGGGTGAAATTGCAGTATTATGTTCTCCTTTGCAATCGTCCTGTCATGCGAGGCATTAGAGTGTATGCCAGAAGCCTTTATAGCTCTTTGTATTTGTTTAAGCAGCTTTGGTAATAATAACGTTAGTGCTATAAAACAAACAAAACATTGCTATAGAGGTATGGGACCTGTTATCCAGAATGCTCAGAACTTGGGGTTTTCCAGGATAGGGCTCTTTCTGTATTTTTGTATTTCGTATCTTAAGTCTACTTAAAAAGAATTGAAACATGAAATAAACCCAATAGACTGGTTTTGCTTCCAATAAGGATTAATTATGTCTTAGTTTGGATCAAGTACAAGGTACTGTTTTATTATTACAGAGAAAAGGAAATCATTTTTCAAAATGTGAATCATTTAATTTAAAATGGAGTCTATGGGATATGCCCTTTCTGTAATTTGGAGCTTTCTGAATAACCGGTTTCCGGATAATAGATCCCATACCTGTACCAGATTCTCTGTTACTGGAAATACAGAAGCACAAATATGTATTCACTCAGAATCTCACCCTAACTGGCCTGAGGCTGGGTCCTCTGGAAGTGGTGGAGCCCCTTTTTGATCTTTGAACTTTGCTGATATAAATTCTATAACTCCCACATCTTCTTCCTTAAATGTTATAGTTTTGCAGAGAGCATCCAGGGGATAGCCTAGCAGGCATTCTGACTTTGACTGTGATCATTGGAAATAGGGATACACCGAATCTACTATTTTGGATTCGGCCGAAGTCCTGCTGAAAAAGGCCGAATCCCGAACCGTATCCTGGATTCGGTGCATCCCTAATTGGAAAGCCCTAGTCAATTACTGCTTAACATTAGTTTGCAATGCATGGAGTTGCTTCAAATGCCTTTTTTTTTTTTTTTTCAACCATTCCCTCTGTTATTATAGCCTTTCAACTCGATTTGGCACAGTAGCAGTTCCTAACATCCTGCTGTTTCAAGGGGCCAAACCTATGGCGAGATTTAATCACACTGATCGGAAGCTGGAAGCGCTCAAGTCTTTTATATTTAATCAGTCAGGTACAAAGATAAAATCTAATACTTGAAGTCAAATTCATACTCTGTGTTTAACAAGCCTTTTTCAGAGGATGCTGTCGTTATTCTTTGTATTGTTTTTTCTATGGTTGTTGCCATGTGGCTTTATCATTTGGATAGAAGAAGTATAGTGAAGGTTGTAAGAGGTTAATGGGTTGTGGGGGTTAATGATTAACTGTGTAGTTCAATAACAAACATAGCAAAATTGCAGGTTTTTACCTTTTTTATTTGCTTTCCTAAAGTTGTCCATTATCTCTGCAACATTTGTTGGTTTGCTTCCATGGAAGTGGACCACGCTGTCCTTCAGAAGCCATTTTATGGGGTTGCAAAAAAAAAACCTACCTATTTTATGCACGATGAACGGAAATATTTCCAATTTAATTTCCATGTGTTAATGACACATTTGCAAAGTTATTTGTAAATATAATTGCCATGTTTGTTTATCCATTTTGGGTCTGACTTTTATAACAATGCAACAGAAGCCAGGTCTGCTCCAGTTTATGTTAATCAAATGATATTAGCTGACTTGCAACATTTTTTTTTTTTTAAGGGGCAGATTTATCAAAGTGTTAAATGAGAGCTCACCACAGAAAAACTAGTCATCCATGGGACTTTTTTTAAAAGAGTATTCATCAAATGGTGATCTCCAACTTTCACCCATTGATAAGTATGCTTTTAAAAATCCCATAAGAATGACAAGAAAGTGGGTGAGTTTTTCTTTATGAGCTCTAATGTCAGACGTTGATAAATCTGCCCGAAATGCAGGAGTGCAGACCATGTAAACAGCCAGATAGACACTGCTTTCAATAGCGATTACATTTATACATAACTTTAAAACCACAGGCAATTTGAAATGATTGTATATTGGAAAGCTGCTTATATTTATATGGGGACATATACATATACAGACACAGCAGCATCAATCTTTCTTAGTCCACAGTTTATCATAGGCTACTCACAGCCTCACTTTTAAAGGGGTCCTCCACCCAAAAACAACTATTTGCACAGCGAAAGACACTATCACCCATATGTAATAAAAGGCACTAAGTTTGCCCAGGCGCAGTAACCAATAGTAACCAATCGGCAGGTAGCATTCATCTGTTTAAAAGCAATCATCTTATTGGTTGCTATAGGTTACTGCTCCTGGGCAAATTTAGTGCCTTTTACTACATATGGGTGATAGTGTCTTTCACTGTGCAAATCCTTGTTTTTGGGTGGAGGGCTATGAAAGATTGGTGCTGCTGTGTCTGTGTAGGTTTCAAGAAGGTCAGCAGAGTTCTTGCTTTTCTTTTTGTTTTGGCATTTTTAATCTGTAAAATGTTTGGCCTAGAAAATAATCATGTAAAATGTTTTTGTTCTCTTTATGGCACTTGTGAATCCATCAGCGACTTTTGCAATTCACTTTCTTGACCTTTCTTATAGGTATAGAAGCAGTGCCTGGGGTGGTAGTTACTGAAGATGACTGTGAGAGTCCATTACCCTGTGCTCCAACTGTAGGAATTGATTGGCTTCTTGTATTCTCTGTGATCTATGTAACCATTTTCATCGTATATGCCACTATGCAGACTGAAAGTATCCGCTGGCTTATACCTGGGCAAGAGCATGAGCATCAAGAATGAAACGCTATCAGACCATGTCCATAAAAAGAAGCTAAAACAGGATGCATGTGGTCTAAAACCCCAACTTGGCTCCACAGCATTGGCCTAGTTTTTATGGTCCGCTGACCCAAAAGGCATGTGATTTCAGTGATGGGTTCTGAATGTATCAGAAATGATATCCGCTTACTCCTGACAAATTAAAAAAACAAATTCATGAAGAAGTTGCATTTATTCATGAGCTGAAAATGGGTATAAGCAAGTGGACAAATCGAATCACAGTTTGTCCTTAAAAAAAAAAAAAACAAGTACAGTAAGATTACATCTGCTACAAGCCATGGGAGAAATGATCAATAGCCAAATAACCCACCAGGTGGTTAATTTCCCATAATGGGTGATTGTTGAAGTGAAATGTCATTAAACAGGTCAACAGAAAATAAGTATCCTGATAACACAACGGCATTAATGTTTCATTAATCAGTGTTCTGCAAAAAGGGTAAATTGACAAATTATTTTCTAAATTAGTTACTATTAATGTGCAACAGCTAGTTCTGATATTTTTTATAAACATTCTTCGCTAAAATAAACAGGTGCTAAGCGACAGTGCCCCCCCTACCGCTGATACAAGCACACTCAGAGGAAGTTGTACCGTATTAATGGTGGGCTTTAATTTAGACATCCATGATCCCTGTTGCTATATTAGTGTCTGTTAAGTCCTGTTGCATGAGCTTTGACACCGCCATGGAATAATCAGGGATATACCAATAGTATAATACATCTGTGACACATGAAATGTTATTGACCAAGTCTTTCAACAGCAAAAAAACCAAAACTCTCAATGTTGGAAGGCTAAAGTCATTAGCCTTATGCGCTGGGTGTTTTTGTTTTTTTGTTTTAAATCAGGGACTACTTAAAAGGATACTGTCATTACATTATAGCTTCAAATACAATGGCGGGGGCCGTTTATAGCTCTTTCCACTCCTATAGAATGTTAAGATTTCTCATATCAAATATTATACTGTTGCTGCCAATAAATAACTTCCATATACAAAGTTGTCACTTATTGATTTCAATTATAACCCATGCCTGTGTATTACTTGAAATATTCTTGTTAATACAGTGAATGTACATTATTCTCTAATTTAGAGAATGCCTGGCACCCTTCAATGGCTAAATACAATGAAGAAAAATGCTCCTATAATTTTAGGCTGGGTCCTGTCTCAGGTGATGGGGTTTTAAATGTAATTTATTTTATCTCTGCCTGTTTTGTCTTACATTATCATCTTGTCTGTAAATTATTTATTTGTAAATAAATTGGAATTTATAATGGATTTAAATGTCTTTTAAGTATGATGGCTTTTTGAGTACCAGATATAAATTGCTTTCCTATAAACGTATTGCCAGTCCCTGAGATGGGGATGCCTTTTACATGGTTTGGCTTATGACACAAAGGGAGATTATTAGTTACTTCTTGTACTGGACTAAAATTATTTAATTGTTTCCCATGTTTATGATCTACAGCTTGTGACTAGCAAGAGATAGCACTGCTTTCAATTGACCTTAAAGGGGTTGTTCACCTTTAAATTAACTTTTAGTATGATTGTAGAGAGTGATATTCTAAGACATTTTGCAGTATGTTTTCATTTTTTATTGTTTTGTGTTTTTTGAGTTATTTAACTTTTTATTCAGCAGCTCTCCAGTTTGCAATTTCAGCCATCTGGTTCCTAATTACCCTAGCCACCATGCATTGATTTGAATAAGAGACTGGAATATGAATAGGAAAGGCCTGAATAGAAAGATGAGTAATAAAAAGTAGTTGCTGCACCCGGAATAGACCCCCTGAAAGCTGCCCCCAGCCCCACTAACCTGCTTATACCCGGCCATCTGACACTGCTAAAAGACATTCTGTGTAGTTTCAGTGACGCTGGGCTGGGGGTAGGGTTGCCACCTGGCCGGTATTTTACCAGCCTGGCCAGTAAAAATAATGGCTGATCCCAATGTTATTAGTAGGGAAAAACATAAATATATAGGAACGCCGGTATTATTTTTCAGAAAAGGTGGCAACCCTACTCCTTTCTGACCAGCCTGCCAGCTTATGGGTTGTAGAGTGCACCTGATGGGCCTAGGGTTGCCACCTGGCCGGTATTTTACCGGCCTGGCTGGTAAAAATGATGGCTGATCCCTCCCAATGTTATTAATAGGGAAAAAAGATAAATATATAGGAAGGCCGGTATTTTTTTCCAGAAAAGGTGGCAACCCTAACTGGGGGTGACACAATCCTTCCATAGGCTAATTACGAATGAAAACAGGACTTCAGCCTATGGAAGGATTGTGTATGTATATGTTTTATAGGGATTTGTCGATATCGCTTTAAACAGTAATGTGCTATAAGTACTGTATGTACTCTTGAGATTTTGCTGTGGAAAGCAGGCGTTGCCTGGATAGTATTTGCATGCCTGGAAATAAGCAAAAAGTCAGATCCAAGGGAAACAGTGGAAAGCAGATGCTGTGACAGCTGGGGAGCCATAAGTTTAGAGGGCGGCCATAAAAGGAGCCTGGTAATGTCTAGCTAAACTACTGCAGCAGCCACATAGCCTATGAAACCCCTATTTATCATCATGTGTACAAACACTGGAGAGAAACATGTTGCCCATAGCAACCAATCAGCAATTGAAGTTCACCAATTAGTTATGGAACAATGAGTTATGGAACAAAAGCAAATATCTGATTGGTTGCTATGGGCAACGTCACAGTGATGATTGCTCCAATGTTTTACACACAATGATAACTAGCCCCAAATGTTTACCTGTCGTGTACCCTGACACACCCACGTGTACACATTCTGCTTGCTTATTGGGAAAGACACAAACCAAGGCCTGACATATAATTTTTCAAACCAAAATGATATAAAACCGGCCACTAAGTATTAACCATATAAGACACAGACGGAAGTCCCTCCCCAGCAGGAAGTAGGTGTTTGTTTATGCCGGGGGAGAGGCTCAGAGGAAGGTCCCACGTGCAGGTGCATGACAGCAGCTCAGGGAGTCATTCTCGTGAGTGAGAGGTGCGTCAATCAGTCAGTCAGCTTGCGGGGAGGCGTGAAATGGGCAGTTTCCTGTTTCTATCCAGGCTGAGAGGCGGCGGCAGCAGAGCACTAATCCCCGTTAGCTGCAGCAGAGTGCTTTCCAAGATGGTGAGTTGTGGGAACAAATTCGTGCTACGGAGCTCAGCCCTACGTCCCTCCTCAGCCCTCCCTCAGCTGTTCAGACGTCAGCTCATAAGCCAGGCCCATGCTGAGAGCTAAGGAGCAGGGAGAGCTTGAGTCTTCCTGATATCATGAGGGTCACCGACCCTTTCTTGTGTGCAGCTGACTCATTGTAGGTTTAACATTCTCCTGCAAACTGACGCAAAAAAATGCCAGTTCATTTATAATTTGCCCTTTCATACTGAGTGCATTGTAGCTGCAATTTTGCTGCATTTCATTCTAAATGGGTCTAATTAACTGGACTGGCTCCCTGCCCTGCAGCATGTTGGAGTGTCTATACTCTCTACCCTCCCTGACTTGTAATCTCTTCAGCTGAGACATGTACTTGATTTGCACCCTGACTAACAACCAGGCACGTAACCGTAACATAATATTGGCCCCCACAGCAGATTCATTTCCAGGCCCCCAAAATGTCTACAGGTTGACCTGTTTCTCCCAATATAAATTGAAATTGTATATGAATTAGGGCCTTGTGTGGCCCCTATACCTCATGGGCCCCCTGCTTCCTAGTTACACCCCTGCTAATGACCCACTACCTGCTCGCTTACCCACCAGACCTGCTGCAGGACTGATATTGTTCTTATCGGAGAAAGCGCTATATTTTAGTTTATTTTCGTGGGGACTATAAAAATGAAATATCAGCTGTACCACCCTGTGTGTAATAAAAGGCACAATTTATGCCCAGGTGCTGTAACCGATTAAACGTCACTGAGCTATGCAATTTGAATAAAGCAATTCTCGGACTTAACTTAACACTGCAAATTTGTCATGTAACTTATTATTACTTTCTAACTCTTAAGTTGGTCTGTGAAGGGGTGGTTCACCTTTAAAGGGCACCTGTTGGGTAAAAATGTTATCCCCAACCAAAGGTGAGGGCTAATAGAGCCTGCATTCCGGTTGGGGATAACAGTAGGTTTTTTTTTGTTTTTTTTTTTAAAAAATGACCCCGGCCAGCGCTACGCTACCCGCACGGCGGGGGAACTCCCGGTGCGAGCAGCCATGTCTGGTCACTCGCATGCGCATAATGAAAATGTGCCACATTCGACGTCACATTCGAGTTATTTGCATGTGAGTGACACAACATGGCTGCTTGCCCCGGGAGCTCCCTCCCCGTGCGGGCAGCGTAACATTGGTAGGGGGCTTTTTTTTTTTTTAAAAATCTACTGTTATCCCCAACCGGAATGAGTGCTCTATTAGCCCTCACCTTTGGTTGGGGATAACATTTTAACTCAACAGGTGCCCTTTAAGTTAACTTTTAAGGTGGCCATAGATGTTGAGATTTTGAAAAGATCTGATCGTCATTGTGAGACCACGTTTATCTCAGAACAATCGTACAATTGTATGAATTGTCCATCAACTAAAAAGACCAATTTGACAGGAAAACAAAGGGGAGCTGCCTGCTTGGCCCTGCAAACATAGATAGATTGCACTGGGACCAACAAAGATTTTTTAACCTGGCCGATCAATTTCCTGACAGATGTCGGCCGAAAAATCGTAAGATGTTCGAATCCCACTAACCGCACAATAATTTTGGAAGATTGGTCGGACTTCGCTAAAATAGGTCGTTCGGCAAGAGAAATCTTTGCGTCTATGGGGACCTTAAGTAGGTTATAGAATGTCCAACTCTAAGCAACCTTTTAAATTGGCCTTCATTTTTTATTTTTTTTCCGGCTTTCAAATGTGGGTCACTGACTCCATCTAAATAGCAAGTGCTCTGTAAGAATACAAATGTATGGTTATTGCTACATTTTATTACTCCTCTTTCTATTCAGGCCCTCTCCTATTTATATTCCAGTCTCTTGTTCAAATCAATGCATGGTTGCTAGGGTAATTTGGACCCTAGCTACCAGATTGCTAAAACTGCCACCTGGACAGCTGCTGAATAAAAAGCTAAATAACTCAAAAACCACATATAATAAAAAAAACAATTGCAAACTGTCTCAGAATATCATTCTGTACATCATACTAAACGTTAATTTAAAAGTGAACCACCCTGTTTAAACAGATGCAGACACCAGAAATCAAACTTTTTTTCATATATATCATAGCAATGTCTTTGCTTATGTTTTTTTTTTTTCTTAATTGCAAAATTGTTTCAAAATCCCTTGGGTGTCTGAAGAGTTTGGGGATTATTTTAATTGAAAAGAGTTATTTTTTTTCCTTTTTCCAATAAAGGTGGAATATATGGGATTTTTTTTTTTTTTATCTAATGGAATTCGAATGTACTCACAACACGAAGGTGAGGTTATTTATAAAAAAAAAGTCTAATATTGGATCAAATAGTCCCGACCCGAAAATTAGAATCAAATTTGAATCAAGTGTTCCTCCAAAAAAAAAAAACTTGAATGTCAGGAAGGCAATGAACTTATTCAAACAGACCTCTGCCATTGACTTGTACATGAACTCGGCAGATTTTCTGTGGCGAATATTCGAATTGCAACTGTTTCTATGGTCGAGATGTGATAAATCTCACATTCGAATTTACATTAGAATTGGTGCTTAAAATTTGAATTTGCGAGTTTTGACACCAAAAAAAATGTGAGAATGTGAATTTGCCATTTTAACCTTAATAAATCTGGCACTAAGTGTACACTAAAGATCTTTCATTAAATGTAGCCATTTTTTGTTAAGGATATGATTTGTTGAGTCATGGCACCATCTAGTGGTCAAAAGTAATTACAACGGCCCCTTTACAAGCAGCATTGGGGTTGATTTTGATAATGGATGTCTAGTGATGTATCCTTTAGAAAGTGCACAGCAAATTGCAACCCATATGGGGAACACGTTTTGCCCTGGTACAGTGACCCATAGCAACCAATAAGACCCTAGAGTTGCACTGCGGAATATGAAGCAGTTGTGTTCTATGAAGGAACACTCATGTAAATCAGACAGTTTTAAATAAGACATAGTAGTGTGAACATAAAATTAAAGTTATAGGCAATCTTTAAAAAGTCATCAGTTCATGCCTAAATAGCATCTTTCCAGCTTGCATTTAAATTGATATAAGGTTATTAAGGCCTTCTCACTTTATTATTATTGCCGAGTTGCTAGGACACAAAGTGAATGTTTAGAGAGTGGGGTTACCATTAAAATAACTTTTATTAGGACCATTAAAAAGCCTAGAACCAAAAAACACAATGGGCAAATGTCCACACAGCACACCAACATGAAAACATACTCACTCCTCCTTATATCAAGAGGATGTGTGGGACCAGTTTCCCTAAAAAACATACAATTAAAATAGAATGACAAGCATTAGGTGGACCATTGGTAGTTATTTAAAGTGGTAAGCCTATACAGTTAGAGGGTCACAACATGACCAGACGAAGTTAGGGTTAGAGACGGACCCCAGAGCCCTCCCTTCCAAGTAGTACCCCACGCAACACAAATTTCTACCTGTCTACGTGGGGAGCAAATGGGAGCTAGTCCCCCACCGTCCACCTATGCCACCTGCCCTACGCGTTTCGCCAAAACTATGGCTTCCTCATGGGCATAAGTGGTGATGCTGCGTTGCTTCAGGCTTTAAATAGCCTTCCCTTGGCGTCCCTGATGGTGGCGCAATGAATTACGTCACTTACGGTCGCCTAATAACGGGCTCTGGTATTTATAAAGTAATTCAGTATATATGCAAGTGCATGTGTTTACAAAACAGGGTTTTTTTGTTACAAAGTTATGATCATAAAATTGAACACGGTGGTCCCTAACTTGTTTACCTCTGGTCATAGTATTAAAAGTCTTTTACTTCTCTGCATAGTAGCATTACTTGAAGTCAGTGTATCCAGAACCTTAGTTTCCATTTGAGGGCTAAATCCTCCCCCGCCAGTATTTAAGAGAGAGTGTTTGCCCAAACCAACGCCACTGGAAGGAAGCCTATCAGAAGCTGAAAAAAACATGTGGGGATAGAAAACTGTGACAGATGTTATTGGATGGAAAACTATACACAAACAACAACATAACGTGCAATTTTCCATGATTGTGTAAGATAAAATGTAATGATTGGGCAGGTGGTCTATATTCCTGCATGTACATCTAACAGTATAGTTTATACCCTGTGCAGGTATGGAACCAGTTGTCTAGAATGCTTGAGACCAGGGGCTCTCTGGATAAGGGATTTTTCTGTAATTTGGATCTTCATACCTAAGTCTAAGAAACTTTTCAATTGGTCTTCATTTTTAATTTTTTAAAAAAAAGTTTTTGAATTATTCTTCTGTCTCTTTTCAGTTTTCAAATGGGGTTTACTGATCCCATCTAAAAACAGGTGCTCCGTAAGGCTACAAAATTATCGTTATTGCTACTTTTTATTGCTCATCTTTCTATTCAGGCCCTCTCCTATTCATATTCCAGTCTCTTATTCAAATCAATGCATGGTTGCTAGGGTAATTTGGACCTTAGCCACATGATGGCTGAAATTGCAAACTGGAAAGCTGCTGAATAAATAGCTAAATAACTAAAAAAACATGAATAATAAAAACGAATTGCACATCGTCTCAGAGTATCACTCTCTACATCATGCTAAAAGTTAACTTGAAGGTGAAAACCCTCTTAATAAATCTGGTAACTAGAATCCAAATTATCTAGCAACTATGCTTCGATTTGAATAAGAGACTGGAATATGAATAGGAGAGGGGCTGAATAGAAGGATCAGTAATAAAATAATAACAAATAATAGAAAATGAAAACCAATTGCAAATTATCCCAGAATATCCCTCTCTACATCATATACTGTAAAAGTTAACTCAAAGGTGAACAACTCCTTTTAAGTCTACTAGAAAATCATGTAAACATTAAATAAACACAATATGCTGGTTTTGCTTCCAATAATGATTAATTATATCTTAGTTGGGATCAAGTACAAGGTAATGTTTTAATATTACAGAGAAAAAGGAAACCATTTTTAAAAAATTTTGATTATTTGCATAAAATGGAGTATATGGGAGACGGCCATTCCGGATCCCATACCTGTACTTGATCCTAACTAAGATACGCTTCATCCTTATTGGAGGCAATACAATCCTATTGTGTTTATTTAATATTTAAAATATTTTAAGTAGACTTAAGTTATGGAGACCCAAATTACAGAAAGATCCCTTATCTGGAAAACCACAGGTTCCAAACATTCTAAATAATATGTCCCGTACCTTTATAACCATATGTACAGATTTCCTAAATGGAACGTTCTTGCAAAAGCAATGAAAATGTATATTATTATTTATGTGGTTGCTTTATAAAGCATTGAAGCCTTAATATCACCCTAGTTGCTCTTCAAGCTTGGTCCCAATTCAAGCCCGACAGTTTAGGAACCCTTCCCCCTGAATTCCTGTGCCATTTACTATGGTTTTTACAAGCAAGGTTCCTCCATACTGACTGGGTTAATGCCATAAAGTCAATTCCAACTGCAGGGCAATGCTCCTCCTTATTGTTTGGGTTGGAAGCCCATTTTCACTCCACCAATATATAATTGATTACCAACATTCTTTTGATTGTGATTATTCTGCAGACATCTGAGGCTTACTTCCTGACACCAGAAGAAAGAACACAGGGTCTCCAAGAGCTCCAGGCACTGGGATGGACTGAAGTCGGTACAAAAGATGCCATCTACAAAGAATACAAATTCAAATCCTTTAACCAGGTGAATTTTCTTATACCGTAACACTGTATCAAAGACCATCCATATTCCATTTATAGTCTTCATGCTTTATGGCTGTATAATATGGTGCTGTTTATTTTTAGTGATACCCTAAGGGAGAAAGAGAGGCAAAATCACTGGGAGAGGAGGGGGTGCCAAAAGTTAGTTCCCCCCTGTGATTGTATTCACTTACTTGATACCCCCAGGCGGTGCTACCGTGAGAGTTGTGAATTTGTTGAATTCTTTCCTTGAATTGGCAGATACATAGATAAGTTCAAGAAAGGGTTGGGCATCTTTTTATAAAGTGAAAAATACAGGTTTACTGAAATAAACTCTTAGTAATTATTGATCCAGAGATTGGTACAACTGCCATCTAAAATACCACGTTATCAGGAACCTTGTTCTGTAACCTTACTGATGCACAGCACCTTTTGCTTACAAAACTGTAAGCGAGGTACCAGCAGAGTTGTAGAGAAGAAGTCAGACGAAAGGTTCAAGGCAGGCGGCCCGAAATCGTAGTCAAAAGTCGAGCAGAAGTCAAAAACCAGGAATCCAAAATCACAAACAACGCTTCGGCAGGAACAATAAAACTGGGACCAGCTTGGGCATCCACAAAATGGTGGTCTGGCCTTTCAAGCTGTCTTTGGCGCCAAAAATGCAAATTTCACGACGCAGGCATCAAGACGCTCGGCGTCGGACGCCAGCGTCACTAGAGCAGGAACCCGGAAGTGCGTGCATGCGAACCGCCATTCGAGGAGAGAGGGGATGGGAGGTAAGAGGCTGAACCTATCTCCTGGCGCGTCTTACACCTTCTTGGAGTCAAGAAGGAATTCCCCCCTTCTGAGCAAATCAACTAGCAGTTAGACAGGTCTCACTCATAGATAAAGCGGTTTAACTTGCTGTCATTTCTTTTATTCAACCTCATCTACTATGTCACGGTTAGGAATACCGGATGGGTTTTAGTTCAATATGGGCAAATACAGGGAAAGATGGATTGGACTGGTGTGGGTCAGCTGATGACCTAATCTGTACAAAGCAAGGTTCATATGTTGCTGAGCCCTCACCTCTATCCAAGTGAGCAAGGGTCCTAATCGCCCCAATAACAATTCCCAAGCTTGCAAATATTCTTGTAACCAAAAGGAAGGGGAATCCCACCATTTTAAATGTATTATATCTTTAAAAGATATCTACCAGCATTCTTCCTTATTGGTGTACTGTCGTTTTTAATCATTTTAGATTCATGAATTATCTCTGTTTCTTATATTTGAACATGGAATTTGTGATACAAAAGACTTGTCTTGTAGCAAATTGTATCTCATCGGATAAAGTAGAGTTATGTCCCAAGCTGTTACAGGTGGGGGATCTATTATCTGGAAACCCGATATCCAGAATGGTCCGAATTAAGATTGTCTTGCATAGACTCCATTTGATCCAAATTACCCAAATTTACAAAAATGATTTTCTTTTTCTCTGTAATAATAAACCAGTAATTTGTTAATCCAAACTAATATATAATTAATCCTTATTGGAAGCAAAACCAGCCTATTGGGTCTATTTAATGTTTAAATGAATTTCTAGTAGACTTAAGGTATGAAGATCCAAATTAGGGAAAGATCCGTTGTCCGGAAAGCCCCGGGTCCCAAGCATTCTGCATAATAGGTCCCATACCTGTATTATTTGTGGGACTCGCCAAATCTGGTGAGACAGTCTTAGACATCTGATAATGCACAAGTTTAATTGTACTGGTATGGGACCTGTAATCCAAAATGCTTGGCACCTGGGGTTTTTGCGGATAACTTTTTTTTCTCCATTAAAAAAATATTTAAACATAAAAGGGCACCTACCACAGCCAAAATCAAACACCTATTAACAATCTGGCCAGTATAACCTAAACATGTTTATTCAAACTACATATACTTTTTGAAAAAAAAAAAACTGCAGGTTTTAAAAAATCCTTTATTTTGTCAAATGGGTTCTTTCACTGAGGGAGTCCATACTGAGATTATAACAGAGACTATAACATGCAAATTTCAGGAGCATGCTCAGTTTGTAGCACTGCCTTGAGTATTCTACCCAGAATGCCTAGCTTTAGTAAACTAATCCACTAGAAGTATCACAAGATTTCCCTTGTCCCCTGCTGGTGATGTTATTATGAAAATGAAGGGCACACACTAACTTCCAGAAGGTGGCAGCACTACTGAACAGCAGTTAACACAGAGGCTTGGCTCATTTGAAAATAGCTTTGAAGGGTTGAGGGCTTTAGCACACGGGCAGATTCGGGGAGATTTAATCGCCTCTTCTTCGAGACGACAATCTCCCCCAACTGCCTTCCGCCTGCTAAAAAGAAAAATAGCCTGCAGCAATGCACTCGTGGCGCTTTGATTTCCGAAGTCGCCCAAAGTTGCCTCGCCAGGCTACTAAATCTCCCTGAATCTGCCCGTGTGCTAAAGCCCTGATAAGCAACCAAGGAATTTCAACCGAGTATGTGCGAGATTTCAGAGCTACAGTTGGCTGGGAAGATATAGGTAGGAGGAAGATACCTGCCTCAGCTAGAACTGCAGTGGAGATAAGGGTATAGTAAGCTGATGATTTATATTATATAGAATACTATATTATAACTGTTTTAAAAATCGGATTTCTTGAACTTTCAAATAGTGTATTTACTTGGTAAATGATTTTAGTTATGATTGGTGCCCTTTAAATAAACCCAATAGGCTAGTTTTGCTTCAAATAAGGGTTAATTATATCTTATTTGGGATTAAGTATAATGTTCTGTTGTATTATTACAGAGAAAAAGGAAATCATTTTTTTAAAATGTGAATTATTTGATTAAACTGTTGTCTATGGGAGATGGCCTAACCGTAATGCTAAGCTTTCTGGATAACTGGTTTTTGAATAACGAATCCCATACCTGTACTAGTTCCTTGTAGATGCCAGTCTTATAGACGATATCATTCAAACTAAGCTGACTCTACCCATACGCCAGTCAATATATAATGGCAGTCTCATGGTTATTGTTTGCGAGCCCTGGAGCCAAAAGCCGGCGTAACTATTGTTCTTGGGGATTTTTATGAACATTACAACTTTATTTTCTTGAAAATGTTAAATGTGTCTGCCAACCATGTCCGTGGAAAGGAAGGAATTATCTTAAGGATTACATTTTTCCAGCCATTGTACAAACTGTTAGGGCAGGGAAAAAACTGCAATTCCTCCAAGGCTTGTCTGAGCAAAGTGTGATGAGAGACACTTGGAGTTTGCGTTGCTCTGTTTCCGTCGTCTTCTAAACCTTGCGAAATAACAATAAAAATTCGACATGACAATACTTTTCCTGTCTGCACAATTTCTAGTTTTCATATATAAAAAAGATCCTGCGGAGCTGATGTAGCAGGCAGCTGTGTGTTTCTGGTGACTGCGTTACGCGACCATTTCAAATGGTTGTCATCGACTCATTTACAGCTATAAATATCTGTGGTTTAAAATCATTTTTTTTTTAAATAGAAAAAATGTGTATTTCTATCAATATGAGGAACTGTAAATGTCATTTACGTATTCAAATGGACTGTGCAAAAGGCAATCTAGTTTTTTTTCATCACAGTTCCAGCATGGTTGAAGCACGGCACAACAAAAAAACAGGAGGACGCACTCCCATGGCATAAAATTAATGGTACAAATTTTATTGAAATAAAAGGTTGCACTTATAGCATTAGAAGTACACTCCGCTTTTGTACATTCCCTAGCGCATGGTTTTCCTATCGAATGAATGGGTGCTCAGTGCAACAATGCAGAAATATATGCAGAGTGTTTGGAACCTTAAGTACCTTAAAGGAATTGTTCAGTGTAAAAATAAAAAACTGGGTAAATGGGTAGACTGTGCAAAATAAAAAATGTTTCTAATATAGTTAGCCAAAAATGTTATGTATAAAGGCTGGAGTGAATGGATGTCTAACAATAGCCACAACAGTGCTTCCTGCTTTTCAGCTTTCTTGGTTTCCACTGATTGGTCACCAGGCAGTAACTTGTGGGGGGGCACATGGGTCATAACCGTTGTTTTGAATCTAAGCTGCATGCTAAGGATCAATTGCAAACTCACTGAACAGTTATGTCCCATGCGGCCCCCATTAAAGTCACTGACTAGCTCAGAGAGCTGAAAAGCAGGAAATAGTGTTCTGGCTATTATGTTAAACATCCAGTCACTCCAGTCTTTATACATTGCATTTTTGCCTAACTAACTATATTAGAATCAATTTCTATTTTGCACAGCCTATCTATTTAGCCAGTTTTTATATCTACACTGAACTGTTCATTTAAATGAATTGTGTCAATTCACACACACACTCCATCCGCGCACACACTCGCATCCATCGGAGCTTGGGCACACTTGCACGTTTGCTTGTAAATGAGCCCTGCTGCTTTACTAAGAAACAACCCCCGATTAATTAAGAAAAAAAATCTGCCAAGGTGGTTGCACTAATATAAATAGCTCTTGATATAGCAAAAGGTCCCTCTTGTCATATAAGTACAAAAAAGATTGCCCCAGAGGCCAAACTGGGCTATTTCCATAACCAGATCATAATAGATAAAATGACTAAACTACTTGGGATTGGGGGTTACCTTTAATTTATTACTATCTTCTCTATCATGTGTTGTTTTTTTTTACACCAAAATCCACGAAGAAGGGAAATTCTCCTTTTTCCTTGTCCCCTCTGTTTCTAAGGGTTTAGAGTTTAGTTTACAATGTTTTGTTTAATAAGCACGATAGAATGTTTAAGTATTTTTTTATATTTGAAGCACTGATGTAGTTAAGAAAATAGCCCAATTTTGGCCCCTGGGAGGCATGTTGTACACTACAAGCAATGCAGCACAGAGGTCTGGAATGGGATTCTGGCATTCCATGTAAACAGAGGCCAAATCAGCCCCCTCAGGTCCAACATATAGGCGCAGATTTATTTAAGTTCGAGTTGAGTTTTCCACAAAAAGTTTTGTTTTGTTTTTTTGGTCAAAACTCACATTTTCAGGTTTAAAAAAAACTCGAATTTTTCAAGATTTATTATATTCTGACTCTAGCTCGAATCTGAAAATCCACCGTCTAAAACCTGTCAAGGTCATGTGCGAAGTCAATGGCAGGGGTCCCTTGAATGATTTAAAGATGTTGAAGAGCCATCATGATGTTCCAGTTTATTTTGGAGGGCTTTGCTGGCAAACTCAAACAATTTGAGGGATTCAAGTTTTTTTTTCCAGCTGAAAACTCGATAATTTGAGTATTGGGGTTTCAATAGACTGATGATCCATTATCCAGATGATCCTGAGCATTCTGGATAACAGGTCCCATACCTGAACCTGACTGTGCTGCATACAAACCTGTACTCGGTGCTACCTCAGCATCCAATGGTACGCCTCCTGTGTCTTTCAGCAGCTGCATGCCTTTAACCTTGTGTTACTGACTGTGCCTCAAGTCACTGCATGTCCATTATCCAGTGGTACTCTGTGTGCCTGAGCTTATTGCATGTTCTTTATCCAGTTACATTAAGAATTGTTAGCTTCATTAATAAATTTTTTTTTCTTGGGTTTCAGGATGAATTTTAAGAAAACGGTTAATTGCATATTATTGCATAAAAAAGCTTGCTCTGTAGTTACTTTAACATATTTTTCGACTTCTTGACAAATCACGGCTATAGACCTTAGTTTGTGTAGCTTAATGGGTGAGCTCAATCTCCAGCTTTCCAGCAAGTGGGGGAGGGGGAGCCAAAAAGCGATGGTGTTTTACAGCAGAGAACAAACCACCTTTTATTCTACAGATTTATTCTGAATAGGGTAAGCAGAGGCAGCGTTTTCTATAGCAGCACACAGCAGTGGGCCTTCTCTGGCATGCATTATAATTGGTAATTGGTCCTTATATTAATGGCGCGGAATTTCTCAAAAATTCCATAACCTATTTGAGGTTTTACCATAGCTATTACATGTCTACACTATTAAAACAAATGGACAATACTTCGTGTTACCGATCATCCGATGCTGAATGAGATTTAGAGCAATCATGTTGCACATCTGTGTTTTGAAGCAATATTAGGTGCGATTTGTAAAATAAATAAAATTGCGGAATATGGAAGGTGTTCCACATTTATTTTTACAGATGATGATGATTTGATTAATGCTGTTAACCATTCATTCCCGGCTTCCTGCTGGTAACAGCCATGGAAAATTGTGGCATTTTACAAATCTCTGCCAGCCTGTTGGATGCACACTGTATCAGCAGATGTTGGGACTGGAAAGCCTATGCAATAAAGGCTGAAATAGAAACGTGTTTTGTCCTGAAGACCCAGTTGCAAACTTTAGGTATATTCAGTGGTCGAAGCCTTGTATTATAATACGGAAGTTAACACTCAGGGGAACATTAAGCAGGTTATTTAGTCCGATTAGTAAATTCTCTAAAAATTTTACTTTTTTTTACTAGAAAACGCGATTCTTAGAGGAAAAAGAAACTACATTTTTTTTAAGATTTATTATACCCCGGTGCTGCAAAAAGCCTGCATTTGAAAATCTGCCATCTCAGACCTGTCGAGGTCATGTATAACTCAATGGGAGAGGCACCTATCCCAAGTAGAAGTTATCGGTGGGTTTAGCCCAAAAATCCAACTTTTTTGGGGGAAAAATTGGTTTTTTGGTAAATTTTATCTGGCTTTTTTCCTGATCCTATTTACTTGAGTTATTTTATTAATAAATAAGGCAAAATCTGGCATGGAAGTTTGGTCGTGCTTTTTTTAATTTAAAATAATTCGATACAATCTGGCATGGCACCCTATTCCTTTAACATAGGAGTTTGGTCGTGCTTTTTTTAATTTAAAATAATTTGATAAAATCTGGCATGGCACCCTATTCTTATGCCTTGGTTGATACATGTACATCTTGGATTTCTCTCCCTCTTCATGTAAATATAAATCCCAGCAGAAATGGGGGTTAGTATTCAGTATTATTTTTTTTATCTTTCATTTATAGCACCAATGCATGTATACAAAGCCTTATGGAGAATGTACATAATCATTCACATCAGTCTGCCCTAGACCATCTAGTTTCCTTGAACCATTCAAACACACAATCGAAATAGGGCCATTTTATCAGGATCCAGTTAACCTGCCTGTAGACCAAGAGTGCCCATACTTTACTAATTAACCAGGATAAACAATGTTTATGGCTCAGGGTTCTGCAGGCACAGCTATGCCAATATGCACAAGACCTTATACTAAAGGTCCTCCCAGAAACCCCTACAGATCACCTCATTATAGATCGGATTCACAGAATCCCTAAGCCTAAGAGTGCACCAAGCGGAGCACCCAGGGATGTAATCCTCAGAATCCACTTCTACCATATAAAAGAGGACCTGATGCGTTTCACCAGACTGCAAAAAACCATTCCACAGCCATATGATAAAGTTTTTTCGGCGGCAACTATGGCAAGGAGGCGCGAACTCGCATTGATTACACAAGCACTACGCCAGAAAGAGATACCATACAAGTGGGGGTATCCAACCAAACTAATAGTCCAGTGGCAAAACACTACAACAATTATCTCCAATGCAGTGGAAGGGAAAGCAGCACTAAAACTATGGAATATCCCAGTCAAAGTACAACACAAATCCTACCAAGCGCAGGGTAATCTGCACATAGAAGGAGAGTGGAGTACAGCCAAGACCTAAAATACTCTACCGCTCTATCACTACTAAATCCCTAGCCCTGGGTCATATACTCCCAGATTGACCTCCCAGGCACCGGAACAAAGTCAACTGTGATCTTAACAACAGATCCAATCACCCTCTGATATCTTTTCCTCTGATTGCTAGACTGTCTGACGAATAAGGCATGTATGCAAAGAGAGAACGGCCCAAAAAGGTGGCCAAATTGTACATATGTTATGTTTACTGTAATTGTGTTTACCTATTTCTATTCACTCTAACTTTTCCCTCTACTCAGGAGACTGGCAGGATAAGTGATGTTTTACTGGCTATAACTGCTATGGGATCAGCCGAATGTATACACTACAGCAGAGTAATGAACCAAAAATGGGGCTAAAATGTTTTAGTATTAATGCGAGGGGCCTAAACACCCCTCGCAAATGCTTACTAGCATTAACAGAATGTAGAAAGGAGAATGCAGACCTCGTCTGGAATAAAGAAACGCTTTTTCGAACAAAAGATCAAAGTTCAATAGAAAATAAACATTACAAAATGATAGCTGCAGCTACATCAACAACAAAAAAAGAGGTGAAGCCATCCTAGCTAAATGATCTTTATCTATAACAAGTGTACAACATTGGGCTGACCCTAAAGGTAGGTGTCTGATTGTAATTTGCAAAGTAAATCAAAAACAATATACCAACCAAAACCTTTTCTTGACCAAGTCCAAAAACTCCAACAAGGTACGGTCATTATAGGTGGAGATTTTAACTATATATTAGACCCAGATATGGATAGAATTCCACAGGCCAACCTACTACCCCCACAGTACCGCAAACTAGTAATCAAGAAATCCATGAGTTTCACTAAACTTTTGGCACAATACAACCTATATGATATATGGAGAGTCCATAACCCTAAAATGAAAGATTTTACCTATTATTCAGCCCATCACAAATCGTATACTAGAATACTTATTTTTAACTCATCCCCAAACACTCAAATTTCCAACTGTACGATAAAAAAGCACGACATGGACAGAGCACTCAGTAGTTGCGTTCACACTACAGGAGGAACACCAATTCACCACAACACCACCGTGGAGACTAAATGACACCCTTCTCTCAGATAAAAATGTGCAAGGGAACTGAAAACAAGTATTACAGATTTTTTCAACCTTAACGATAGCCCTGACGTAGCTAATCTTAACCTCTGGTGTGGCCATAAGGCAGTGATAAGGGGACAACTGATCAGTATAGCAACACATAAAGCCAAACTAGCTAGAACAAAACAAGAGCAACTGCTAATTAAAATAGATGAACTGGAGCAACAGAAACGCATTATACCTTCGCCCGATATAATCGACCAACTAAATAGACTTAAGGAAGCAAACCTTCATATTTTGAGCAAGTGTCACAACCAACTTATAAAGCTTAAGAGCATCCACTATGTTATGGTCAACAGAGCAAGAGCAACATCCATCCTTAAAAAAAAAAAAAAAAAATGTTAATACTGCAAACCATGCAACATAGAATAGAGAAAATACAAACAACCTCTCAAGAATATAAAATGAACCCAAACGATATAGCGGATATATTTGCTGAATTTTATAGCGACTTGTATCATTTGAAAGATAACCCCAAACCCCACTATTAATACCCCTAAAGAAGCAGATATACGTAGGTGTCTAGAGCACTTCCAGCTACCAGGTTTTCACCCATAGTAACTTCTACTTTAAGTAGCCCAATTATGGCAGAAGAGGTTAGAAATGTGATAAAGAGCATGCCTAAGAACAAAGCTCATGGTCCTGACGGCGATACAAACAGATACTATAAGGTCTTTGCCATACTATTGACCCCTTATATCACCAGAGCCCTAAATGCAGGGGCAAATACTGGGAAATTCCCCCCCCCCCCAGGAAATGCTGAAATCCTATATCTCGGCGATACCTAAACCAGGGAAAGACAGTACTTAATGCCCAAATTATCCGCCGATATCCTTACTAAATGGAGACTTAAAGATAAATGCATCTGTACCAGCAAATCAAATCCAGACAGTACTGCCACAGATAATCAATAACAACTAAACATGATTTGTAAAAGGCCGCCAACTGCATGACCACACCAGATGGCTTATTACCCTCATACAACAACTCCATAAGGATAACACACCCTCTCTTGTATTCGCATTAGACGCTGTAAAAGGCGTTTGACCGGGTGAACTGGTTGTATCTTAAGCTAGTCTTCGATTCATTCAGATTTCCTCCAACGCTGATAACTGCTATTTTGTCCCTTTATTCTGACCCAATAGCACAAGTAAATGGCTTTCTTTCAAACCCTTTTTCCCTAATGAATGGGACTAGGCAGGGGTGCCCCCTTTTGCCTCTTATCTACATTTTAAGCATAGAACCACTGGCCTACGCTATAAGGAACTCACAAAAGATTGGAGGCATAACCATAAGACCTCAAGAGCATGAAATACTACTGTTTGCAGATGATATTGCCTTGACAATAACTAACCCTGAAGTTGCTTTACGGGAAATGTTTGACTTGATTGGACTTTTTGGCGCTCTGTCATACTATAAACTTAACTTTGCTAAAACACAAGCTATGCCGATCTGTATGCATGCTTTGGACATTGATACACTGAAAAATAAGTGTGATTTAGACTGGCAGTCAACAGTAATTAGCTACCTGGGTACAAAAATAACAGCAGACCCTAACAATCCCTACCAGCAGAACTTTGCAACAATGCTCAAAGACACCCAAAAAACTCTACAAACATGGAAAACCACATATGTGTCTTAGTTAGGCAGAATCAATGCTGTGAAGATGCCGATCTTGCCAAAAATTCTATACAAATTTAGGACTCTACCATACCCATTATACAACCCCCAACAAATCCAAAGATTACTACTAGCATTCATCTGGAACCATAAGAAACCGAGAATTTCACAAGGATTTATGAAATACAAGACTCTTTTTGGCCACACTGGGAAATCTTATATCTGGACTATGGGGAGACTCCATCAAACAAAAATGGATCACTTGCCCCTGTCAGTTAAAGCAACACTACTAACCTGGTATGCAACCAGGACAAACCACAACCTAACTATCCCATTAAATGCCCTAATACCATTAAACACCTTGGAGGAGGTTATACAAGACTTAAACTTGGAGAAATGGCAAAAAACGGACATTTCAAAAACAGGAGATTTATATGAACAGGAAGGATTGAAAACCTTCTCCAATCTCCAAATGAAACATAAATTACCAACTGACCAACTTTACACATATTTAAGGATACAACATTACCTCCAAATGAACAAATGGCTGGGAGCACATCAACCGACCACATTTGAACTTAAGTGCTGGGCACCTATAAAGTAAAACATAGGCACTATGATTATTTACAACCTTCTATTGACAAAAACTGTAGAAAAATCCCCAATAGCAATGGAAAGATGGACCTACAAATACTAAATAAGAACGTATGGCATCGCCTTTTGACGCAAACCTCCAAATTTTCCAGAGCACTACACCACTATGAACTAACCATTAATATTATGTACAGATTCTATATGACCCTGGAAAAGATACACAAAGCCTTTACCAACTCAACAAATGTTTGTTGAAGATGCCAACGAGAAGTGGGAACCCTGCTGCACATATGGTGGAACTGTCCAGTTGCACAAAAATACTGGGACACGATAAGATGTTTTATACAGAAAACCACAGGCATACCCATTACAATCTGACCTGCGCTAGCCTTATTGGGCCTAGACCTACCTCAAGGAGAAACAAGCGCCAAAAGAACAATAATGCAAATACTCCTGGCTGGCAGGAGCCTTTTGGCTCAGAACTGGAAAAAAATACACTGCCGTCACAAAAAGAAAAAGAAGTAGAATGTATACAGCTATATGAAAGAACATTTTACTACCATCAGCTCAGGTCATAAGGGGAAATGCAAAAAGGAATTGGGCAGAGAATCCACAAGGAAGCTCGGTAATAAATCTGTATGCTCAATCTACTAAGTGATTTGCCTCTCTAGGATGATTGCCAGTACTCCGCATATCTTTTTCTCCTTTACTCCTTTCCTTCCTTCCTTCTCTTCCTTCTTCTTTACACTTTATGCATACCTGTAAGAAAAATGATATGTAAAACTGCAAAAATTGTTAATAAAAAAAAAAATATCTGAATGAAAAGCATGAATCAGGAGGGTGATTTAGACAAGCTGTTTGTTGACAGTGTCTTTAGATCTACTTATCCCCAGCTAAAGGTCTACTGGTAGATCCCGATCTACCTTTTCGGCACCCCTGCTGTAGACGGAGTCTAGGAGGAAACCCACATATTCAAAGGAAGAACATACAACCTCCTTGCTGATAATGTGCAGGTCTAAATCAAACTTAGTGCCATAGTTTTGCAAGGCATCCATTCATATTTTTGTTTAAAAGTAGTTATAATAAAATAAGGTGGGAATATTAGAACAGCTTAAAGCCTTGTCACTGCTTGGAAGACCACCTTGAAGGTCAAGTAGAGATTTTTTTTTGTTGAACATGTATTTAGGTTTTTTTTTAATCAAAGGTCGAATGTTAAAGAGTATTTTTATACCTCAAATAAACTCACAACTTGAATGGTATTTTATTTAAGAAAAAACTTGAATGGAAAAAACTTGATTCTGCCAGTTCGAGTTGCAAAGCCCAAAAACTCATATTAATCAAGTTTTCTGAGGGAAAAAACTCAAAATACCTAGAATTGATCGAGTTTTCAAGTGAAATGCACCGTAAAAAAACAGAAAATCATGAAGGCAAAAAAAAAATCTTTAAATGGTTCAAGAGACCTTTACCATTGACTCCTACATGACTTTGACAGGTTTTAGATGGTGTATTTTCAGATTCAAGCAAATTCCAAGGTCGGGGTATAATAAATCTTGAAAAATTTGTTTTTTTTTTTAACCCAAAAAAATCAACTTGAAAACTAGAATTTTTGTGGAAACCACAACTCAAACCTTGATAAATAGCCCCTCTTAATAATCTTAAAACTATTTCCCAGAATATCTGCAATGTTAAATGATTGTTCACTTTAAAACTCTAATTAAACTTCGACATTAGTCAGTCCAGTCCTTGCTCAGAGCTTCACAGTTTGGGAAATGCTAATGTAGAGTGTTTGTAGTTTTTTCCCCCTGAAACCTTCATGAACTTAAGGACACGGAGATCAACCAATTGCTGATCGCCAAGTCATCAGTCTTGCCTCCAACATAATCAGTCCCTCCCCAAACTTCACAATCTCAACCCTCCTGCCATTTTTCCGGGAATAGAAAACATGGCAACCCTATCTGGTTCTGCCTCCAATAATAATTTTTATTTTAGTTGGGATCAAGTACAAGTTACTGTTTTATTATTACAGAGAAAAAGAAAATCAGGTTTAAAAATGTGGATTATTTGGATAAAATGGAGTCTATGGGAGACTGTCTTTCCGTAATTTGAAACTTTCTGGATTATGGGTTTCCAAATAACGGATCCCATACCTGTACTGTTTTATTACTACAGAGAAAAACAAAATCATTTTTAAAAATGTAAATTATTTGACTAAAATGGAATCTATAGGATATGGCCTTTCCAAAGTTTGGCTTGATATCACAGGTGCCAAATTTCATTGGTGCAGTTACTCAAAGCAATCAAGTGATTTCTAAGGGCAACTGCACTGGTGAAATTCATCCACCTATTTAAGTACATTAGTCCCAATGCCACTGTCAAGCCAGATGGTGATTTAAATGCAAGACTGGGACACTGAACTTTGTCAAGCAACTGTCAGTTCTTATTTTTGAATGAGTGTCCCCTGAGGAGGATGTGATTGATAAGACAGATCAGCTCTGCCCTCCCGCCTATTACAATAACACATTATTATCCAGAAGGGCCCTGCAAATGTTTCAGGGTTTGGTAGACTAGAAAGGGGAGAAACACTTGATTCTGCCTAATGATGTGTGAGTTTGATGGGGTATTTTGTGAAACTGAAACACTTTTTTCTTTTTCCACTTTCTTTTTTTTTTTTTATTCTAACAATACGCTTAATTTCCTGCATTCTAACTGTAACGCATGATTTTTAGTAGAGTAAAAAAAGACAGGCGATCATTTACCAACAGTGAGCAGATGCAGCCAAACAAGATTTAGCTTTTGACCTGGAGAAAAATGAAATTTGTTGGTTTGCACAATGGTAAATTTGTCCAGTGTTAGTAAATGAGCCTGGCAGTTACTGTTGCCTTACAGAAAACGCAACAGTGTTATGGCATGGCTTATCAGAGTAGACTAGATGGTTGCAACTATGCAGATGCCCAAAAATGTAAATGGCCCCTTAGGTGTTCATTTTACAGATTAGGTTCATTTACAGAACTGTCTAGTCTTGGCCTGGGGAAAGCATTTGGTTTACGGCCCACTTAGAGGACAGGCGTGTTTTTAGCCATCTATCTGTTATAAACTGGAAATGCAGACCTAGCCAAACCTGCTTTTCCTTTTAAAGCGTGAACCAGATTTTCTCAATCCTAGTTAAACATGAGATAATCTCACAGGATTCCTAAATCTTACCAACAGAGCCCTGCTATGTGCTTGTTACTGACTATGCTACTTATCTGAGGAATTTATACCAGAATCCAATGAGCAAGAAAGCATTAGCACTTTTATATCATTCCATAGTCTTCTTTTTTCTATAGAATCAAGTCACATACACCCTGGTTAAGGTCAAATAAATCCTAATGAAATGAAGCTTTAACGTAAATGTACTGCAGGTATGGATCCTGTTATCCAGAATGCTTGGGGCCTGTGGTTCGTTGGATAACATCTTTCCATAAATAAATGCAATAGGCTGGTTTTGCTTCCAATAAGGATTAATTATATTTTAGTTTGTATCAAGTACAGGTATGGGACCTGTTATCCAGAATGCTCAGGATTTGGGGTTTTCCAGATAACCGATCTTTCCATAATTTGGATTTTTATACCTAAAGTCTACTAGAAAAAAATATAAACATTTAATAAACCCAACAGGCTGATTTTGCTTCCAATAAGGATTAATTATATCTTAGTTTGGATCAAGTACAAGGTACTGTTTTTATTATTGCAGAAAAAAAGGAAATCATTTTAAAAATTTGGATTATTTGGATAAAATGTAGTCTATCGGAGATGGCCTTTCTGTAATTCTGAGCTTTCTAGATAAAGGGTTTCCAGATAACGGAACTCATACCTGTACTGTTTTATTATTACAGAGGAAAAGGAAATAATTTTTAAAAATTTGGATTATTTGGATAAAATCGAGTCTATGGGAAACAGCATTCCCATAATTCAGAGCTTTCTAGATAAAGAGTTTCCGGATCCCATACCTGTACTGTGTTCTGAAAAACGGATATGGGCTCAAGACAAATGAACAGGCGTCTAAAATGCCTGTAATGTCAGATGTGTCCTTTTCTATGGCTGCACAAACAGGATGGATGCAGCTTTCATGCAATGCCTGTCATTTCCGACCCACTTAGTCTGTCTAATACCCAGGGCAGCCATCAGGGGGGGAGAGTTGTAGGGGGGCCCAGCCACGCCACACTTACTTGATTAGCCAGGCCCCCCATCTTTCTGAGAGCTACTGACTTTGGGATGGCATGGATGTTTATGGGGCCCTGGCCACCAATTTTCTCATAATGTGGAGGGTGGGGCACTGGCCTAAAAAATTTTTTTCTCTCATGTGGGTTCCTAGCCACCAATATTTTTTAAAGGGGGGGCCCTGGCCACAAATGTTTTTTTTATGGGGGGCCTTGACCACCAATATCTTTTTATTAACATGTGGGAACCCTAGCCAACAATATTTTTTTGTTTTTTTTTCACTGTGTGGTGGGGGGCGGACCTGTAGGTGGGGCTTGCAGTGGCCCAGGAAATTTTGTCGTATGGGGCCCTGCGATTTCTGATGGCGGTTCTGCTAATACAGCAGCATTGGATATTAGATGTTCAGATTGTCTCAGCAACAAACAAATGCATTCCAGTTTCAGGTGACACCAGAAGCCATAATTAATAAACATGAACACCAAACCATGAAAGTGTCTGAAAGTAATAAAAATATAATGTAGTGTTGCCCTGCACTGCTAAAACTTGTGTGTTTGCTTCAGAAACACTACTATAGTTTATATAATTTAAGATGTGTAGCTATTCGAAGGCAAACAGGCTCAGGTTACGTAGCAGATAAGCTCTATGGAATGTAATGCTGTTCTACAGAGCTTTTCTGTTATCTGCTATTACTACACATCCGCTTGTTTATAGCTATATAGTTTCTGAAGCAAACTCATCCATTAACCAGTGCAGGGCAACAGTTTATTTTAATATGATATAATAAAATATATTTTTTATATTCTAAAAAAAAAATTTTTGTATTATAGTTTAATTACTTTAAAACGCATTCATTTTTTTGGTGTTACTGTTTATTTAAGGCTTGATAAAATATAATTTATTTAGTGAAGGGGGCCCAGGTGGTATAGGGACCCCTTGAGAGCTTATTCATATACAATTTAAATCAATATTGGTAAAACTCTACATTTTGTGGGCCTGAAAAATAATTTGCTGTGGGGTCCAGTGATATCTAGTTAAGCCGCTGACTGAATCCTTAAAATCATGTGACTTTTCGTTACACAAAAGGAGGTAAAAAGTTGTTTACTTTTGATTTGTTACCCTTCCTATCCTGTAATAAATTAGATATTTATTCAGGGCTTGAACTGTGTATTTTTTACCTCCCCTGCGTAAACGAGAGTTTTGGTACAGAATTATATATTTTTTATATATTTTTTGTTTTGCAACAATATAAAGGAACAGTAAGCCCTTTGTTGCAGCTTAAACCCAATATTTGATTTCAGATGCCGGGTATTTTTTTTATTATTATTTTTTGTGGGGTGATTTGAATGGCAGTATCATAATCTGTTACCATAATGATGTCATTTATTTTTTTTTTCATTCAGCACCATCCTCCCTAGGGTAGAGCTACCTTACATCATTTGAGTAGCGGCTCCTTGTTGCTAGCAATGTTGGCTGCAGTGAAGAAGTTAGGGCCCATGAATGTTACTTATTCCACAAAATCAATGTGCTCCCCTAGTAGACTTTTGGAATATCATCCTATGTACAGTGCTCAAGTATATTTGCCTTGAGTCTTTCTGAAGCAGTGGTAAGTCTATAAAACGAACCAGCCACTAGTTTACTTGCCAAAAAAAAGAAATGTATTCTGAATCATTGCTTTTTTTTCTTCTTACAATTAAAACCTTGCTTTAGCTCATTATACTCACACAAAGCTGTTTTACACTTCAACTAAGAAGGGGGTTTTATGATTAAAAAAAAAAAAATCTGCATTCAAACTGTTTGAACTGGGATCTCGGAGTGTTAAGTTTTTATGTGTGTTTTTTTCATATTTAATGTTTGAATTAATTAAGCAATTAAGCCACCTGTTCAGCCACTTTAAAATACCTACTGCCTTAGGGCATGTGACAGAAGCTGAGCCAGTTTATTCTTTATTGAAGCTACAAGAAATGTAAGGCACTCTGCCATGAAACCACATTTGTTTTTACAAGTTGATCAGAATTCTTGACTAAAAACCAATGTTCAGTAAAAAAAGAAAATGCTTCTCCCATGGCAGCTATCTGCAGCCTTTTACTCTTCAGTTTTTGCCAGACTACAGTTCCCATAACTCCTGACAAGCATTGACTGTTAGGATGACTGTGAATAACAGCCTGAGTTCCATATTCAGACTGTATGTGGTTTGAGTGCAGAAAGGGCTTCTTTCTCAAACGTCCCTTGGCAGCACAGGTACCAAAGGGTTAATGTCTTCTTCCCTCTAGGAGGCAGGATGACAGGAAAAAAAAAAAAACTGCAGGGCTGCTCCTCCTCTCCCCGACATTAGCCCATCCCACTTTAGTTTTTTGTCATCCTGCTCCCAAGGAGGTAGGTAATATATTTTTCTCCCTTTATTTTTCCAGAGATATCACTTGTAAGGGGTATGCTTTTGCGCTGTCCTCATTATTGCTAAACGTTTGTGTTTGTGGACGAGTGCAGCAGGCTTTTACGCTGCGGTTCACTTGTGTGTCATGCCTCACTAAGCTCAGAGGCGAGCGCTATCATAGACACACATCAGGGCAAGGTATGCGGGGGCGCTACCATATTCCCTATAGAGTGACTCGGTCCTCTTAACAACGGCATGCTTCTGCGCTGCTAGATTAAACAAAAATTATGGGAAGACATGCTTTCGCGCTGTTATAGGCACAGACAGTAAAGGCATGCTATTGCGCTGCCACAGTCAAGTAAACGGCCGCATTGGGAGACCGGCGGTGGCATGGGAAGGTCAGGGGGACGTGCGCACGCATTGCGTGATGACGTCAGGGGACGTGCGCACGCATTGCGTGATGACGTCATTGACGCGACAAGCGGTTTCGCGCCGTTCTGTTGGTTGCATAGCGCATTACTGCGCATCAGACAAAGAGGGCTTCCTTGCAGCTCCACTCTCTGCGACATTACCCTGACCCTCCTCACTAACAAGGTAACTTTTCGCTTTACCTCTGGGGCTTTTGGGTATACTTCTTACCTGGTGCCTTTACTAAAATAGTGCCTTGCCATTATGGAAGGGGAGACTACTTCTTCACTGGGGGCCAACCAAATGGGGGAACCAATTCAGCCTTCCAAAAAGCCTTCCAGTAAGCGGACTAAGTCCTCTGCCAGTGGCTCTACAAAAAGACCCAGAATAGACGCCTCTCCTCCAGAAAGTAGTCCACCACCACCAGAAATGCCGGACTGGCTTAAAGATTTTCAAAAATCTTTTTTGGGGATGACTTCATCCATTGAAAAGCTGGCGACAGCTGCCATGCAAAAGCAGAAACCTACTAATACTACTTTACATACTGTTCATCCGAGCACTTCAGAAACATGCCCTGAGTCTTCGGAAGAGGACCCATCCTTAGATCCTAATGACTCTGATTCGGACCAATTAGACACAGCCTCACAACCTTCAAAAAGGTCGCAAACTGAGGCGGTAGACGCACTGTTGGCTGATATGTTTATCACCTTAGACTTACAAGAAGAAACAAAGGAGATTAAAACCCTGGACAAACTTTTTGGCTCAGTTTCTAAGACCCAGAGACATTTTCCAGTCCACGAAACAGTGGAGGAAGTGATAAAGAAAGAATGGAAATTTCCTGATCGAAAATTATCCAGAGATAAACGGTTGGATAATTTATATCCTTTTCAACAACAATATAAAGACAAATGGGATCAAGTTCCCAAGGTAGATGCTCCGGTGGCGCGACTCGCGAAACGAACAACTATTCCACTGGAAGATGGCACGTCTTTCAAAGACCCTATGGATCGAAAGACCGAAAGTCTGTTAAAGAATATTTTTACTTCCACCACGTCAGCCTTCAAACCTACCATAGCCATGGCTTGTGTTGCACGAACGCTTACACTGTGGGCCCAGGAAGCCATACAGGAAGTTTCTGAGGAGGAATTCGACATGTCATCCCACCTTTCTAAGATGCTGAACGCTATTCATTACTTATGTGATGCGTCAATGGATTCGCTTCATCTACTAGCTAAATCATCAGCACTAGCAATCGCTGCTAGACGGGCATTGTGGCTAAAGCCATGGAGTGCAGATCCGGCCTCCAAAAAGAATCTTGTGTCGCTTCCATTTACAGGAACCACGCTCTTCGGCAGTGAGCTGGACGCGATAATTTCGAAGATTTCAGGGGGTAAGAGCAATTTCTTACCCCAGGACAAAAGATCCAGGCCTCCGCAGAATTCACAACGCTCGTTTCGATATTCCTACAACAAGCGTTTTCAACAGAATTTTTCGAGGAATTCGAGATCTAATACCGGTGCCAATTCTAAGGGTTTCCGGAGTTCTGGCAAGTCAACATGGAACCCACAACGTCGTCAAACCAAGACGACCACGGATAAACAAGATTCCTGATGCTTTAGCCGCCTCTATTCCTCAGGAGACGGTAGGGGGACGACTCCGTTTTTTCAAAGAGGCGTGGCTATCGAACACTTCGGACACATGGGTTCACAAAGTAATTACATACGGTTACGAACCTTTTTTCCAGCAACCTCCACCAACCAGATTTTTGAGATCCAGAATACCAACCAACCCGGACAAAAAGGCCGATTTCTTTCATGCCATCCAGGAGATGCGAAAAAAGGAGGTCATCGTTCCAGTACCTACATCCCAACGCAATCAAGGTTTTTATTCAAATCTTTTCATGGTCCCCAAAAAGGACGGTTCTCTGCGACCAGTCTTAGATCTAAAGAAACTGAATCGCTTTCTTCAGGTCCCCACTTTCAAGATGGAATCTCTGAGAGCAGTCATCGCCAATGTAGAACAAGGCGATTATTTCACCTCGTTAGATTTAAAGGATGCCTATCTACACATTCCCATCCATCCAAACTATCAAAGATTTCTGAGATTTGCACTACCCAACGAACATTTTCAGTTTCAAGCTCTTCCTTTCGGTCTAGCAACGGCACCGAGAATTTTCACCAAGGTCATGGCCAGTCTAGTGGCCTACATGAGGGAACAGCATCTAATCGTTATTCCATATCTGGACGATCTCCTTCTCCGGGCTCCATCCAAAGAGATCGCACTACAGCAACATGGGTCGATAATTCACCCAGCAAAGAGCTCTTTGTCTCCAGCCCAGTCCATAGTTTTTTTGGGAGCACTCTTCGATTCTCAAAGACACAGGGTGTTCCTCACTCAAGAAAAAATTCAAAAGCTGGTCAAAGCGACTTTGTCGACCATTTACAAGTCAGATATTTCCATAAGAAATGGAATGCATCTCTTGGGATTAATGACGGCATCGATAGATCTAGTACCTTACGCACAATTCCACATGAGACTGCTTCAACTGGAACTGCTGCGAAAATGGAACAGATCACCAACAACACTCGACGTCAAAATTTGTCTGTCCCGAAACACCAAACAGTCCTTGATTTGGTGGACACAGAAACAAAATCTGGCAGTGGGACGTGCATGTTCAGTAACAAACTCTCTCCTGGTTACCACAGATGCGAGTCTAGCGGGTTGGGGAGGAGTTTTCCAGGACAAGACGGTACAAGGAAAATGGTCGCCAACAGAGGCTCAGCTACCGATCAACGTCCTCGAACTTCGGGCTATCCAACACGCTCTAGTACACTGGACCTCGGTTCTCCACGGTTTCCCCGTAAAGATACAAACAGACAATGCTACCGCTGTAGCCTATCTAAATCATCAAGGCGGCACACACAGTCAGGCAGCCTGGAAAGAGGCAGCCAAAATACTTACCTGGGCAGAACAAACGGTCCCCCAACTTTCTGCCATCTACATTCCAGGCCAAGACAACTGGGAAGCGGACTTTCTCAGTCGGCAGACTCTAGACCCAGGGGAATGGAAGCTGAACCGTCAGATATTCGTGCAAATTGCCATCAAATGGGGATGGCCTCAAATCCACCTCATGGCATCGACTTTCAATCACCAGCTACCGATGTACTGCACACGGTACCGAGATTGCAGAGCCACAGCAATAGATGCACTGACTATCAACTGGAACTTCGATCTGGTTTATGTGTTCCCGCCACTACCAATGATTCACAAGGTTCTACGAAAACTGAAAGTACACCACACCACAGCCATTGTAATAGCGCCATATTGGCCCAGGAGGGCATGGTTTTCGGATTTGAAGAACATGTCCATAGCCGACCCCTGGAGACTACCACTGCGGCCGGACCTGTTGACCCAGGGTCCGTACCGACATCACAATCTCCGCATGCTTGCCCTGACGGCTTGGCTATTGAAGCCGCAATATGGTCACAAAAAGGTTTCTCTCAATCAGTAGTGCAGACTCTACTACAAGCCAGGAAGAAATCCACCAAGCGGTCATATCACAGGATATGGAAAATATTCCTAGAGTGGTGCAACCGAAATCAGTTAAATCATACATCTCTACCTATCCCGGATTTATTGGATTTTCTACAACAGGGCCTGGACAAGGGTCTGGCCACAAGTTCTCTCAAGGTCCAGGTATCAGCTCTCTCAATTTTGCTTCAACAACCTTTGGCTGAACAAAAAGACGTAAAGACTTTTCTACAGGCCGCTCAACATATACGTCCCCGTTGGCGGGCACCTACACCTCCATGGGACCTCACTCTGGTCTTAAACGCGCTTCAAAAGCCTCCATTTGAACCCATGCATTCCATCAGTATAAAAATGTTGTCGCTAAAAGTGGTATTCCTAGTAGCCATAGCATCCGCAAGGCGAGTCTCAGAACTGGCAGCCCTGTCTTGTCGACCGCCCTTATGTGTGATACATGAAGATAAAGTTGTACTTCGCACTCAACCAGATTTCATACCTAAGGTAGTATCTGACTACCACATAAATCAGGACATTGTCTTACCGTCGTTGTGTCCGAAGCCCAAAAATTCTAAAGAGAAGGCACTCCACACATTAGATGTTGTAAGGGCAATCAAGTACTACCTACATAGAACTCTTTTTGTTCTCTTTGGAGCGTCTCAGCAAGGTAACCAGGCTAGGTCCGCTTCTCTCAGCAGATGGATTCGAGAGACAATCCTATTGGCTTACGCAGCAAAAGGAAAACCAGCTCCTTTCAGAGTGACTGCACACTCTACAAGAGCACTGAGTACACCCTGGGCTCAAGCAAATCAGGCATCCGCAGATCAGATTTGTCGGACGGCCACATGGTCCTCAGTACACACATTTACTAAATTCTATAAGTTCAATGTTTATGCCTCATCACAGGCGAGTTTTGGCCGCAAAGTTCTACAAGCGGCAGTGTTGTAAGAGTCTTCCCCTACTATAATGGAAGGCTTTATATTCTGTTTTTTGTGTTTTTTCAAATTAATCAGTTGCTTCTCTTTTCTACAGCCTTTTCTTATTTTCGCTGCCCACCCTTCTGCTTTGGGACATAACCCTTTGGTACCTGTGCTGCCAAGGGACGTTTGAAAAAACAAGATTTGTGTACTCACCGATAAATCTGTTTCTCTAAGTCCCGAACAGGCAGCACAGGATGTTCCCACCCTTGCTGTATTAATTCCTTCTTATTTATGCTTGATAACAATAACTAAAGTGGGATGGGCTAATGTCGGGGAGAGGAGGAGCAGCCCTGCAGTTTTTTTTTTTTCCTGTCATCCTGCCTCCTAGAGGGAAGAAGACATTAACCCTTTGGTACCTGTGCTGCCTGTTCGGGACTTAGAGAAACAGATTTATCGGTGAGTACACAAATCTTGTTTTCTCATCACTCTGCCATACAGATGTTCTTTGCAAATTGTGCTGAATTGTAGAACGATGTACAGATACACCATCTGCAGCAAGATGTTCTTGCAGCTCTTTGGAGGGGATCTTTGGGTTGTCTCTAACAATTCTCACAATCCTCCGCATATGCCGTTCCTGTATTTTTTTTGGCTTGCCAGACCTGGGTTTTACAGCAACTGTGCCTGTGGCCTTCCATTTATAGATTACATTCCTTACAGTTGAAACTGACAGTTCAAACTTCTCAGATTGCTTTTTGTAACCTTCCCCTAAACCATGATACTGAACAATCTTTGTTTTCGGATCTTTTGAGATTTGCTTTGAGGATCCCTACTAGTTATTTTAAAAAGGTAGCATCCTACATTACAAAAGATAATGTACTTTGAAACAAACTGTTTTTATTTAGCACTGTACATTATTCAAAATAAATATTGGCTCAGTATAAAGTTGTGTGCAAAAATTTCCAGTACCTTTCTTCATCCAGTTGTTTCTGAACTGCAACTCCCAGAATCCTCTGCCAATGGTCATTACCCAAATATTGTCTGTCTGTACGAAAATCTTGTTGTATTCTTTGTTGTACCAATTCTTCCAAAATAATGCAAGTTTCCCCCCTATCTTTAATGTCTGATAGTGAGATCATTTCTTAGCCCTGGGAGAAATGATATTCCCAGCCAGCTGTGGTTAATATATTAAACATAACACCTGTGGCTGATATTGCAGCCGTTTACCATAAATTTACATGGTAAGACGGATTACAGCTGTCATGAGTGTTCAAAAAAAAAAAAAATCAGTTTAATTTGATTTCCCATTTTGTTCGAGCCATCCAGCATTTTTCTTTGGAGGTATAAAGTTGAAAGTTTAAAAAAATGAAATCTACTGCTGTAGTATTTTATGATACTCCGAATGACCATAAAGCTCTCAATGGCGTTGTAGAAAAAGGCACAGCTTTTTTTTTAAGCCATAAAAAAAATATTATAAGCAAATTGCCTTTACGCCCATATTTTCAACACATAACCTGGTAGAAAGTAGCTCAGCAAGGAATCGTTTGACAAAAATGTGACCTGAGAAAATTATTTTAATGGCGTTTCTGAGTGGCATTTAAACTGTTCACCATTTCCAAAATCATATTGAAAACAAAAATCTAGAATTACCTTCATTTAAAAAAAAAAAAAAAGAAATGCAGTTTTTTTAGGATAAGTATATAACTACATGGATAGTCATGGGCCCAGGGGCTAAGAGGGTTAAGCTAAAATAAGAAATCCATAGATATTTTTAAATACAGAATTTTGGCCTAGGGAACGGATTTTCTGTTCCTTATGGGAAGTGGACAGAAATCACTGTTGGAAGCTCAAGGAAATCTTTTTAAAAGCACATTGATATTCTTTCTTTTCTACGTTTCATCAGCCACAGCAAACACTCGCCATTTCATAAAGGGCAAGGAAAGGGAGAAATGGTCTTAGTAACTGACCCTTGTTAAAGGAGATCTAAATCCTAAAAATGAATGGCTAAAAATGCCATATTTTATATACCAAACTTATTACACCAACGTAAAGTTTCAGATTCTCAATAGCAGCAATGATCCAGAACTTCAAACCTATCATGAAGGGTTACCATCTTGGACACTCACATGCTCAGTGGGCTCTGAGCAGCTGTTGAGAAGCTAAGCTTAGGGGTCGTCGCAAATTATCAAACAGACAATGAGGTTGACCTGTAATATAAGCTGATACTACAAGGCTGAATATTAAATTCTGATGCTAGTTGCGCTGGTTTCTGTGCTGCCATGTAGTAATTATCTGTATTAATTACTAATCAGCCTTATATTGTGACATTTCTAATCTATGTGTACTGTATATTGTGAGTGGGTCCCTAAGCTCAGTAAGTGACAGCAACACAGAGCATGTGCAGTGAATCAGCAGAAAAGAAGACTGGGAGCTACTGGGGCATCTTTGGAGACACAGATCTTTACTGTTAAAGAGCTGTGGTTGCCTTGGGCTGGTACAGAAGCCCAAAACATAATGTACAACATTTCTAACTACTTCTTTAGTTAAGACGTCAGTTCTACTTTAGCCTTACTGTGCAACTGCATTGCTGCTCCATTTGCAGAATATCAAAAATCCTCCCCCCTTCTTTAGTACTGGAAAATGTCTTTTTTAAAAATCTAACCCACCTGCCCTGGGCATGTACATGCTTATTATGGGAAACCTAAGCCCTGTATATTTGGCTTAAGCAATATCACTGCAGGCCTGAAATCCTGCATGCACAGGGGGACTTCAAGATGGCACCTGCACATCTAAAACTTGGTAATGTTTTTCAAAACATAATTATGGTGGTTAAAAGGGTGGTTCAGCTTTAAGTTAACTTGCAGCATGTTATAGAATGGCCAACTCTAAGCAACATTTAAATTGGTCTATCATTTATTTTTTATCGTTTTTGAATTATTAGCCTTTTTCTTCTGACTCTTTCCAACTTTCAAATGGGGGTCACTGATCCCATCTAAAAAACAAATGCTCTGTAAGGCTACAAATTTATTGTTGGTGCTACTTTTATTACTTATCTTTAGGGATGCACCGAATCCAGGATTCGGCCTTTTTCAGCAGGATTCGGATTCTGCCGAATCCTAATTTGCATATATAAATTAGGGGCGTCACAAAACAGAATTTTTCTCACTTTTTCCTTTCCTGCCCCTAATTTCCTTATGCAAATTAGGATTCGGTTTGGTATTCGGCAAAATCTTTCACCAAGGATTCGGGGATTCGGCCGAATCCCAAATAGTGTAGTCTGTGCATCCCTACTCAACTTTCTAGTCATATTCCAGTCTCTTATTCATTCAATGCATGGTTGCTAGGGTAATTTGAACCCTAGCAGCCAGGTGAAATTACAAACTGGAGAGCTGTCGATTAAAAAGCTAAATAAAAAATGAAAACCAATTGCAAATTGTCTCAGAATATCACTCCCTACATCATACTAAAAGTGAACCACCCCTTTAAGTTAACTTTTAGTATGTTATTGAATGGCTAATTCTAAGCAACTTTTCAATTAGCCGTCATTATTTATTTTTTAAAGTTATTGAATTATTTGCTGCCTTCTTCTGACTCTTTCCAGCTTTCAAATGGGGGTCACTGACCCCATCTAAAAAAGGCTACAAATTAATTGTTACTGTTTTTATTACTCCTCTTTCTATTCAGAAAGGAGGACCTTGACATCATTACATCTCAGCGCTGCAGAGTCTAGGGGGCCCATTTACTTAGCTCGAGTGAAGGATTAGAAGAAAAAATACTTTGAATTTCGAATGGTCGAATATGGCTACTTCGAACATCGAATAGGCTACTTAGACATTTGACTATGACTTTGAATCGAACGATTCGAAGTAAAAATCGTTTGACTATTCGACCATTCGATAGTCGAAGTACTGTCTCTTTAAAAAATACTTCGACCCCCTAGTTCGCTACCTAAAACCTTCCGAGGCCAATGTCCTCATAGGCTTCTTCATTTTCTGATCAAAGGAAAATCCTTCGATCGATGGATTGAAATCCTTCGAATCGTTTGATTCGAAGGTTTTAATCGTTCAATCATAGGAAGAACGCTAAATCCTTCGACTTCGATATTTGAAGTCAAAGGATTTCAATTTGGCAGTCGAATATCAATGGGTTAATTAACCCTCGATATTCGACCCTATGTAAATCTTCCCCCTAGCGCTGTGTAAATTAGGGCTGCCAGCTTGTCGCTAACAATATGCTAACAGTATGTTTGAACCAAAAGCAAGTCATTAAAAAGAACATGCATTTTAATAGTCAGTGCTTTCAAATAAAAAAATCACAGATAAAAAATTTTACTGTAGTATTTTTTTATTCAGTAAAATGTTATAACCGGTCAAATGTGAATACGTTTGCAAGGCAAAACAGGTGATCTGTCTGAAAGTTTAGGGGGACTAAAAATTGTTTAGCTACAAGGGCCCAGTAATTCCTAGTAACACCTCTGGATTCTGTGCCGGAAAAATATTCTTTAAAAAGGAAACATTTGCAATGATTTTCACTTAGTGGTGCCGAATGGGGTATTACTCTTTATTTACTATAGAATTAGAGGTACAAAAGAAACATTCCATAACAGTTTCCTTTAAAACGGTAACAGCAGCCTACTCAGTCTTAGTCCCATTAATGCAGTTTATGGGTGGAAAAATCGTGCTTAAGGCTCTCCAAATTATAAAGTATAAATTAAAAGAAAATATATATACTGCATGAAAGTCATAGTAAAAAGTTCTGATACATTTCTCAAGAATTTACCTGGTCTAGTGAATACGACAGAAGGAGCGAAACCCATTAAGGTCTAAATGCTCTAATGAGATTACTGATAGTTAACCTATAAAAGTTTGGGATTTTGTTGGCTCACACACTGAGTAGTGGCATCTGATTTAAAATATATACAGGTAGGGGATCTGTTATCCAGAAAGCTCCGAATTACGAAACGGTTGTCTCCCATAGACTCCATTTTATCCAAATAATCCAATTTTTAAAAAATGATTTCCATTTTTCTCTGTAATAATAAAACAGTACCTTGTACTTGACCCCAACTAAAATATAATTAATCCTTATTGGAAGCAAAACCAGCCTATTGGGTTTATTTAATGTTTAAATGATTTTTTAGTAGAAAAACCAAATTACAGAATGATCCCTTATCTGGAAAACCTCCGGTTTCTGGATAATTTGTCCCTGAAATAATAAAACAGTTTCTTATATTTGAGCCCAACTAAGATATAATTAACCCTTAATGGAAAAAAAGCAATCCTGTTGGGTTTTATTAATATTTAGATGATTTCTTAGCAGACTGGGAGATCCAAATTACAGAAAGACCCCTTATCCAGAAAACCGTAGGTCTCAAGCATTCTGTATAGCGGGTCCCATACATGTATTTTGCTATTATGATATGAAAACACTGGTGTTACTTAGGGATTATATTTTAACTTTAAATTATAATTTTTTAAAAATTATTTCCATTTTTCTCTGTAATAATAAAACAGTACCTTGTACTTGACCCCAACTAAAATATAATTAATCCTTATTGGAAGCAAAATTGGGTTTATTTAATGTTTACATGATTTTCTAATAGACTCAAGGTATGAAAATCCAAATTACAGAAAGATCCCTTATCTGTAAAACCTCCGGTCCCAAGCATTATGGATAACAGGTCCCATACCTGTACCAGGTATTGGATCCGTAATCCTGAAACCCATAAACCAGAAAGCTCATAATTCTAGAAACGCCTCTTCCATAGACCCATTTTAATCAATTCAGATTTTTAAAAACAATTTCCCTTTTCTTTGTATAGGTTTGGGATCCATTATCTGGAAACCTGTTATCCAGAAAGCTCCAGATCACAGGAAGGCCATCTCCCATATACCCATTTTAATAAAATAATTCTAATATTTAAAGAACAAAAGCCCCTAATGTGAAAAGCCCCATCCACTACCCCCCACAGTGCCCCCTCAATGCTTCCTCCCCACACAGTGCATTAGTGAAAAATGTGTCCCTAATTGTGAATATCACATATTTGCGCAGAGTAGCGCAGCAGAGTTGCAGGGTACCCTCTTCCGCATCTTTGGTTTTCTTCGGATACTCTTCCTTCCCTTCAGTAATTTACGCATGTGCACATGTGCAGTTGGTGCAAATTCCAGACTGGCTCCAATATGTTGGTGTTGGCAGTCCCTTCCTGAGGAAAACAAAGATGTGGAAGATTGTGCCCTTGCGCTCACTGAGATATTTTGCGCCGATACGTGAGATTTACAATTAGGGACGTTTTTCACTAGTGCACTCTGCGGGGAGGAAGCAGGGAGGGGGCACTATGGAGCGTAGTGGATGGGGCTTTTCACAGTAGCAGGGGGTTTAGTTCTCCTTTAAAAAATATTTCCTTTTTCTCTATAATAATAAAACGGTACCTTGTACTTGTTCCTAACTAAGATATAATTAATCCTTATTGGAAGCAACACCAGCCTATTGGGTTTATTTATTTAGTTTATTCTAGTAGACTTAAGGTATGAAGATCCAAATTACCGAAAGATCCGTTATCTGGAAAACCCCAGGTCCAGAGCATTCTGGATAATTGGTCCCTGAAATAATAAAACAGTTTCTTATATTTGAGCCCAAATAAGATATAATTAACCCTTATTGGAAAAAAAACAATCCTGTTGGGGAAGCAAAACCAGCCTATTGGGTTTATTTATTCAGTTTATTCTAGTAGATTTAAGGTATGAAGATCCAAATTCCCGAAAGATCCGTTATCTGGAAAACCCCTGGTCCAGAGCATTCTGGATAATTGGTCCCTGAAATAATAAAACAGTTTCTTATATTTGAGCCCAAATAAGATATAATTAACCCTTATTGGAAAAAAAACAATCCTGTTGGGTTTTATTAATATTTAGATGATTTCTTAGCAGACTTAAAGTAAAGACCCCTTATCCAGAAAACCCTAGGTCGCAAGCATTCTGTATAGCGGGTCCCATACTTGTACATGTATTTTTAAAATGCTATTATGATATGAAAACAATGGTGTTACTTAGGGATTATATTTTGACTTCAAATTATAATCATTTTAAAGGGAAAATGTTCATAAAATAAATCTTAGCGTTATCGCAATTATGGAGTAATGAGAAATAGGCTAGTCCAGATAGTCTTGGCTTTGCACCTCAGCAGTGTCTTGTAGAGCCTTACACTTTACACTTTTTGGAACCCATTTTAATTATATTCCATAAAATCTGTCACCATTGTTATAGACGTTTTTTACAGTGCCTTTGCACTGCTTTGCACCACAGATATACTACTAATTCATTGTTACTAATGGGAAATTCTTTGCTTTCCTTTGAAATCATGTGATAAGGTGCACTTTAACATAGCTTGTTGTGACTTTAAGGCAGTTGGCTATAGCTAAGCAATTTATATAATTGCTTTTCTTTCAAGCTATTCGTTGACTATTCTTCAGGGGAATAAATAGTCTGTGTGCTACTATTTTCCTAATTTAATGTGTTAAACTCAGCAAGAGTTACAACCAAATCCTACAACTGTCGCTGAGAGAGAAAAGGTAACGCAGTGATTTACAACAGTTTTATAACAAAGTGTATACTTGCAAGACTTTGGCAAGGTCGCCAGACAAGCAGAACTTTCGCCAAAATGCCCACATAGAGCTTGAAGATACTGGGCTGATCTTGGACCACACAATCGGATCACAACACTGGGAATGCAGGCTGTCAGGAGAAGGATTGCATCAACGAGCCAATGTGGTCCTCATCCGGTCTTGATTTTTAAACCTGCCCGATCAATATCTAGCCTTTTTTCAGCAAGATATCTAACAGCACACCTGTCAATGGACCCCATACACAGGCCAATAAGCTGTCAACTCGGTGTGGAAGGACCCAGTGTATGCAATCTTTAGAGTTTTTCTATTTTTATTGTGAGGATACCTCAGAGGTGGCGGGCATTCCCACCTTGTCTGCGGGGATGCTCGCAGCTGTCTTCCAAGTTGGCACACAGTGACAAATTTAAGGGCGAAATGACTAATGCTGGCGAAAATTCTCCATCTTGACGCCATTTCGGTACTTCAGCAATTTACTAACGGGTGCAGGCGTAACTTCGCTAGCAAAATTTAAAAAGTGCCAAAAAAGACTGCTGTCTTTTCCTTTTTTCAGGGTGATGGGCTGCAAAAGATTGTAATTTTTTTGGGGTAACTGGCTTCCCCCCTACATTTCCTAACATATGTCACATACACTATACACTGGGCTCATGTGTAGGGCATTATGACAACTCTATTTTCTTTTATTAAGCTTCCCTGGTGTAATGTAATGTATTTGCTGCAACATATACGTTAATTCAACTTTAACTTCCTGCGAAATGCAAATTAGCCGACGCTAGCGCAACTTCGCTCTGCTTGCCGAATTAACGCTAGCGCAACTTCGCCAGCGTTCAGCACCTTGGACGCAACTTCGCATGTTAGTGAATTAGTGTTGTCTGAGCGAATATTCACCTGGCGTAGTGTGGCTCTGCTTGTGAAGCCGACACTGGCGAATTTTCACCGCTTGGTAAATTTGATCCACAGTCTTCCGTGATGTCATCGCACTTGGTGATTATGTGGCACAATTCTCTTGCCCAATGTAGATCATGGTTTTCTCTGTTTTGCATACATGTTCTTGGTATGTGTCAGAGAATTCCTCATGCTTAAAAGTTCTTGGAAGGCAAAACATGGATTTTGATGATGTCTTTATCTCGTGTGTACTTTGCTATGTGGCCTCCTCTAACCTCCTCAGCTGGCAAAATGGCTTTGTGCTGTCCTCGAGTAAACCACTGCCAACTTTGAACTGCTCTCCAATACTGGATTAAAATGTCTCTTTATATTCTATATACTATCACATTTATTTAGAACATTCTCCAAGCTTTTTATCCCATTGTCTGGCTAAATTAAAAATATTGCAAGGCATTGTCATTATCTAATATCTGTGCCTCGTTCTGACAGGGAATTAGACTTTTATTTTTCCATTTTATTATCATTTGTGCTGTTCTATAAACATTCTATTTGTCGTATGATAAATGAATGGTTGATATCTGATAATTATCTTATGTGCAAAAACTACAAATCTGCTCTAGGACGCTCTGAAATATGGAGCCATGACTAGTGCTTCAGAAGTGCCACAAATGCTCGTTTATATTTCCAACTAATTTTTGAAGCAAACTAGTCTAGGGGGAATGCAAAAATATATATAATCCTCCCCGCACTTGCCTATGCTTCCACGCAGTCTGATTATGACAATTTTGGGGTTATATGCAAAAAAATAAAGGCTTGTACTTCTTTGGTTGATATTTTAGCAAAGTGTAATACATGAACTATTTCATTTTAAATAATTGAAACATTTGTAGATGATGGTCAAATTTTACCACTCCCTCAATACACTGTCTATAATTTTGTTCCAATTAAAAAGCTGTTTTTGCGTAATGAAAGAAATTGTCATTCTAAACATTAATTCGAACGGGTTTTAATGTTATTTGTTAATTGAATAGCTGTTGTAAATTTAAAAGCAGTACAGGTATAGGACTTGGGATTTTCCAAAAAAAATGGATCTTTCCTTTATTTGGTTCTTCATAACCCATCTACTAAAAAAATTACATAAACATTAAATAAACCCAACAGGCTCGTTTTACTTCCAATAAAGGATTAATTATAGTTCAGTTTAGATCAAGTACAAGGTACTGTTTTATTATTATAGAGAAAAAGCAAATCATTTTATAAAAATTTGGATTATTTGGATAAATGTAGTCTTTGGGAGATGGCCTTCCCATAATTTGGAGGTTTCCAGATAACGAATCCATTGGGTACACTGTCATGCACAGGTAATCCCTGCAGATTCCGGTGTTCATCAACGCCCTTTTGGGGCTCAAGCTTTCTGCTTCAGAAACCAACAAGGAAATTACTTATAACAAAATGTACGTAAACAAGGTACTGGCAGGATAAGACAAGATGTGGTAGAGAATCAGGCAGTGGGTCAAGGCAGGCGGCAAGAGTCTGAGTCAGAAGTCAAGTCAAGTCAAAAATACAAGTCACAAAATCAACGCTTTGGCAGGTAGGATAAACTGAAACCAGCGTGGGCACTTACAAAATGGAGGACTAGCTTTTTAAAGGTGTTTTGGCGCCAAAACGTAAAATTCTGCGACCTTAACACGGCATCATGCCGCTCAGTCTCAAGCGCCAGCGTCATTTTGCCCGTGGACTCGTACGTGCACACTTGCGCACAAGCAACCTGGGAGAAACGCGCCGGGAGGTAAGGGATTTCAGCATTCTCCCGGTGCGTCTTACACAATGCCTGTATCAGTCAGGCACACCTGGTAGCAGAAACCAGCTGATTAACAGGAGACTTGACTAAAGTAATTCAAGGAAAGAAAAGGAATTACACAAATTTATTACAATTGTGCAAATAACTTGCGTACAACGGCAATTTCTTTTGTTATGCCAAAACAATTTTTGGGTTGAATTTTTGCAATAAAGATGAAAACCTTCCTTATTATTTTCTAGCAATGAATGGAACTGGCCCATTTCACTGAAAAATCCACAAAACTGCAGAAAAATGTGCGACATGGCAAAAGTCTGGCAGAATTCCCCAAAATGCATTGGCTGTTTGGGCACTGGGTGGGTTGTTTTTTTTTTTTTGGAAATGAATGTTTTTTTTTTTGTGTTCTTCTCTTTTGTGTAGTTAAGTAAACTTGACCGCTGATTGGGTCTAATCAATTTGGAGACAAAATGCTCTGTGCTGCCCCATGTGCCATTCCCCTTAGATGAGTACAACAGTAGAAATATTTGGGAAGGGAATACAAAACAAATGTTAATTCTATTTTTAGGACAGAGGTCAAAACTGCTGGACTTCCTGACCCCTTTAATAAAGCATCTTTTTATTCAGGCCTCTCCTATTCATATTCCAGTCTCTTATTCAAATCAAAGCATGGTTTCTAGGGTAATTTGGACCCTAGCAACCAGATTGTTGAAATTGTAAACTGCAGAGCAGCTTAATTACCATAAAAGATAAAACCACAAATAATAAATAATGAAAACCAATTGCAAATTATCACTCTCTACATCAAAAAAGTAGATGTAAAGGTGAACAACTCCTTTAAAGAAGATGTTTCTGGACATTTGAATATGTGATAGGCTTGCAATGATTTGCATTATCTTCTATTGAACTATTGGCAATCAAGGGATTACGGAAGAAAAAAACGGTCTCAACATCCTTATGGAAAGGCAGGTAATAATGTTAACAAAGGTTAACTAGAAGTCTGTAGCTAGAAACATAGACCTGGGGATATTGGCTTAAAGTGGCATTATTGGTGCTTACAATATAGTGGAGGAAAACCCAAAATGTGACTTAAAATATCCCGCTGCCCAAACATTCCCCTTTACCTCTACTATTCCTTGGAGCTTCTGATATGGCGTTTGGTTTCTGGACCTCTATAGGATACCATCTGTTCATATGCCAATGCCAAAAGAGCACCTTGAAGTTAACACAATTAGTAATGGGCTCATATAGCCGCTCTATTAAGTCTGTGGCTGGATTTAGTTTGTCTTGTATCCTGATATTGTTTGAATCATAGAACTGGTATGATTACCTTCCCTGGGACTGAATTAGAAATGTAAAACCCAGCCTTACTTAAGCTTTGACTTTTTGTGTGGTCCTTGCTACCTTTTTCTGCTACATATCCTGTACAGACATACATACCCGTAATTAGAATTAGGCACTTGATGTAAGCTTGCTGCTAAATTTATATCCTCAATGATGTACAGTCGAATAAAATAACAAGTCGAATGCATTCCAAGGCATATTTTTTACTTTCAGTTCATAAAGAAATTATTTATACATTTTCATGTTCTCTGATATTCCTTGGCAAAATTCTAACTGTAATTATATGGAATCTAATAATGTCCTTGTGCCAGTTATAAATTTGTGCAGCATCTGAGCGTGCGTAATGCTTTGAAACCTTACCTCTTAAAGTGGGAGGTCATTACAAAATCTATTAACCAGTTCATGTGCCTTGCTTCTTAAAAGAAGCCTGTAAGTAGGCCTTCTATTACATTAAAGGCGTAATTCACCTTTGTTAACTTTTAGAGGCCCATTTACTTAGGAATAGAATAAAAAAAACTTTGAATTTCAAATGTTTTTTTTTTTTTGGCTACTTCGACCATCGACTACGACTTTGAATCGAACGATTCAAAGTAAAAATCGTTCGAATATTCGACCATTCGATAGTCGAAGTACTTTCTCTTTAAAAAAAATTCTACCCCCTACTTCGCCACCTAAAACCTACCGAAGTGCAATGTTAGCCTATGGGGAAGGTCCGGCTTTCTAATGTTTCTTTTGGTCGAAGTAAAATTGTTGGATCGATGGATTTAATTGTTCGATCAAACGATTTTTCGTTCGATAGAACTATTTGCAGTAAATCCTTCGACTTCGATATTCAAAGTCGAAGGATTTACATTCGGCAGTCGAATATCGAGTGTTAATTAACCCTCGATATTCAACCCTATGTAAATCTGCCCCTTAGTATCTTATAAAATGGCATATTTTTAGCAACTTTTCAATTGTTTTTTGTATAGTTTTTGAATTTTGCCTCTTAAAGAAGACTATAATTAGTCCGTCTATTACATTTATGGGGTAGTTCACCTTTTTCATTTCTAGGATGTTATAGAATGGCCTATTCTAAGCAACTTTTCAGCTCATTATTTATTTTGTATAGTTTTTGTATTATTTGCCTTCTTTCTCTTCTTCCAGCTTTGAAATGGGGGTCACTGACCCATACAGCCAAAAATGTATTGTTACTTTTTATTACTCATCTTTCTATTCAGGCCTCTCCTATTCATATTCCAGTCTCTTATACAAAACAGCTGCTGAATTAGAGAGTTGAATACAAAACTAAATAATTCAAAAAACGCAAATGATAAAAAAAAAAACAATGGCTACATCATACTAAAAGTTAATTTTCATGTTGTTAATTCCTTTACCTGTAACTGTTTTGTATTTCTGGCCCTCAAAATATCATCGGAATAAGACAGAGCCATGTGCCACACTGGAATAACATAGTCTTCTTGCTGCTCAGCCTGGAATCAAACTCCGGACCCCAGCATTACTAGGAAATGTAATGACCACCAGAGGCATTTTTATCAATAAGGGCAGGTCTTTGTATTCTGCCTTCATGAAAATACATCAACTTTGGGGGGGGGGGGGTTTCACTGATCCTGTTGTATAACCACTGGAAGGATCCATGCAAATAACCGGAGAACTGCTTTTTTCAGGAATCATATCTACGTCAAGGAATCCCTATGCATTATTTCTGAGAACTTGCTCAAAAATACCTTTATGGTATAATAGATAATTCTCTTTATGCTAAACAAGGTAATCTGTTCGGAACAGTTCATATAATACAGGTAAAGCCTTTATCCAGAAATTTGCTACCAAAAAGCTCTGATTTTGCTCATCAAATAATTAAAATTTTTAAAAACACTTTCCTTTTTCTTTGTAATAAGAAATACCCTGTACTTGATAACTGAGCTGCATAAATCCACATTGGTGGCAAAATAATCCTCTTGGGTTTATTTATTGCATTTTTTGGAGACCCAAGCATTTTCAGATAATAAATCACATGCCTGTATGTTTTTTGTTTTTTACAGGTATGGGATCTATTATCCAGAACCCTGTTATCCAGAAAGCTCAGAATTAAGGAATGGCTGTCTCTCATAGACTCCATTTTATCCAAATAATCCAAATTTTAAAGATGTATTTCCTTTTTCTCTGTAATAAGAAAACTCTACTTGTACTTGATCAAAACTAAGATATAATTAATCCTTATTGGAGGTAAAACCAGCCTATTGGGTTTATTTAATGTGTAAATTATGGCTAGTAGACTTAAGGTATGAAGATCCAAATTACGGAAAGACCCCTTTATCCAGAAAACCCCAGGTCCCAAGCATTCTGGATAACAGGTGCCATACCTGTAATAGCATTAAAGTGGTCTGTAATCCACAAGTTGTTTTGCTGCTGCTTCTTAGACCTGAATCAAGGAAACCTCATAAAAGTATAAAAAAATGAAATGGTTAGACTATAGACACGGTGTTCTGCAGATCTTTGCATCAGAGTGCAATGGCCGGACCATTCGGTCTGTTACCTCCTATTTCAAATTTATTTAACGAAGATTTGATTAAATTTGTAAGAATGTTTGTCAAATGGCGTTTATTTTCACCCAGCTGAGACTACCACTGTCATTTTTGGGTCCATGACCTTTTATTTCTTGGACAGTAAGTGGTGTGGGATGAGGGAAGTGCAGATGTAAGGCCTGGGTCTTCTGGCACTTCTCAGAATGCACTAATGGAAGGAAATATTTAGTGGATTAGAATAGAAAATGTGGTATAGTGGACCATATCAGTTGCTCGGTGGGTCAGTGGTTGATACTTAATAAACACAGGCAGACCACCTGTGCATCGTTCTTCACAATGTTGCACTAATTTGCCTTATATTGCATACATATTACCACATCCTCACATATCTGGACAGTCTATTGTGGAACACAAGTATTAGTCCTTTCCTTTGTGCCAGAAGAATATAGGTATCTAATTAGCTTGCCAGAACCAAGGGAGCTTCTTTAGGACCAGACATTTTGGGTGACCTGCAACAAGTGGAAAGACATAATCTGCATCCACCTGAGGGGTATTAGATGACACCTCAAACCTTGTCCCACTGGCAGGTACAGATACACACAACTGTGCTGTCCCAACTAAGGGCTCTTACACATGAGCGTTTTTACCTGCGCTCCCCTGCGTTCCGTTTTTCGGCGTTCAGCCGCAGGGGAGTGCAGGAATAGACACATTTCATTATTTCAAATGGGGCTGTACTCACACAGGCGCTTGTAGGCGCCGAACGCAGAAAAAATGCAGCATGTTGCTTCTCAACCTGCGTTCGGCGCCTACATGCGCCTGTGTGAGTACAGCCCCATTTGAAATAATGAAATGCGTCTATTCCTGCGCTCCCCTGCGGCTGAACGCCGAAAAACGGAACGCAGGGGAGCGCAGGTAAAAACGCTCATGTGTAAGAGCCCAAAGAGGTGGATAAGTTTCAGTACTGATTCAAACCAGATGTCCATGTTTTAGTCCAGTTCAGTGGTACATCATTAACTTGGATCTTTACTTCTAGGATATATCCTGCATTTTTATCTGTTTAGGGTTCAGGTATGTAGAAATGATTTGCAGATTCATTTTGGCTGATCTTGATAGTGCTGGTTCTAATGGTGTTTTTTTCAAGTTTGAAAATCACATACATTTCCAGTGTAGAAGTGTTTAGGTGAGGGATTTCCTCCGTTTCAAAGAGGTATACAGATGATGCTATCAATGTTTAGAGCATGCTCCATACGCAGCCATTACTTTTTCCCACTGATGTGATGTGTGGATACACAAATCACAGCCACGCTCACTGTGTTTGTGATTTTTCTCTGAAAAACTTAACTGATCAGTAGAGCAGAACTACTTAAAGGGGATGTAAAGGCAAAAAAAAAATAAAATCTCATTTTGCTTTCTTTAATGAAAAAGAAATCTATCTCCAATATACTTTAATTAAAAAATGTGTACAGTTTTTATAATAAACCTGACTGTATGCAGTGAAATTCCCCCTTCGTTTTACTTGCTCTACTTTCATACTTTCAAACGGCCCCTCACCTTACTTCCCTGACCTTGAGCAGCTTTGTTTGTTTCCCTGTAGAGCAGCCAGCGACTGTGTAGAGATTTATATCTGCAGACCCAGTGCAGTCTGCATATTCTGAATATTAATAAATCAGTCTTGCAGTATCGGCTTCTATGGCAGATATTATTTGACTTGTGTTGTTTTGATAATTTAATCCGTAAACCTAACCTCCCAACTGAAGCCCAGACCACACTGAGCATGTCCGTGGTCTTGCAAAGATGTTTTACAAAGTTACAAGATGACGGCCCCCTGCTGCCAACTTTGAAAACATAAATCATTTGTTCAATTAGGCTTCTTGTTTATGGTCAGTATACAAAATACAGCATTTCTATTGGTATTCTATTTTAGACTTTAGTTCCCCTTTAATACTGTGCAGTCGGTTTTACCACTTTGACTCTAAATGACCGCCTGGCTGCCATGTGCATCTGTCAGTCACATCTCTTCTTTGGATTTAAAGTGAAAGTCAACCCAAAATATTTTTAATAAATGTATATTGGAAATTTGCTTAAGGGTAGACTTGCCCTTTAATGAACAAATACTGTGTGATCTGCTTTAAGATGTTTAAGTAGAAATAAAGTGAGTTGATAAGAGGAGGGGATAAAACGAGGTGGAAGTATGAGGAGGGCGGTGAGTTAAGCAAGGAAAGGCACGCTTGGTAGGGAGAGTTAGGCCTTCAGGAGGAGCAAGGGGATCCCTAAAAGGAGAAATTTGGTTTAAAAATTGAGTCCTTTAGGTATCTAATTTAATTTTACACATCTACAACAACAAAAAATATCTTTTTAAATGGTGGTGCATTTAATTTATCCCACTTTGAGCAGCTTCTTTTTTTCTAAAAGTATTTCAGCCTGTTAATGGGAGTAGATCATTTTAAAAATGAAAGAGACAAGGTATCTTGTGCTTGTGTCCAGTTAATCATGTTCTGCCTAGAGAAGGAACTCTGCCTGACAAAAATTTCTTTGTAAAATTAAAGACTAATATAGGTTATCTGGGTTTCCACTAGAGTCCTGTGTGGGTCCATTTTTTGGAACCCGTACCCGCAACCTGCAATCCGCAACCCACATTCTTACCCGCTTGGACCCGCTACCCGACCCGCAAGTACCTTATCCGCAACACGGACCCGCGACCCGCTGACCATCAAGAATAAGGCAGTGCTTATGTAAACCGGAAGTGACATCATAAGTGGAAGGCGTGATCAGGAAAAAAAGGCGTAAAACCGGAAGTGCTGTCATTGTAAACCGGAAGTGACATCATCGGAAGTAGCCATAAAAATCTCTGTTGAGAAGACCCGCGGCCCGACGCACAAACCCGCAGAACCGCGGGCCCACGTCTATAGCCGCACCCGGAACTTCTACCTGCAACCTGCAGGATACCGTGGGTTTTTGCGGGTACCCGACCCTCTGCAGGACTCTAGTTTCCACCACTAGGATATAAACATACCAACAAAGCAAATGATTAGATGAGTAGAGAGCTGTGGTTTAAGGCGAGAGATTAACGCATGCACGTGACATCACTTCCATTCTAATTTTTAAAAAAATTTCCCTGTTCTCTGTATAAAAAAACTGTACCTTGTTCTTGATGGTAACTAAATTGCATTAATCCATATTGGTGGCGAAATAATCCTATTGGGTTTACTTATGTTTACATGACTTGTAGAAGACTTAAAGGAATTGTTCAGTGTAAAAATAAAAACTGGGTAAATAAATAGGCTGTGCAAAATAAAAAATGTTTCTAATATAGTTAGTTAGCCAAAAATGTAATGTATAAAGGCTGGAGTGATTTGATGTATAATATGTCAGTCTGAACACTACTTCCTGCTTTTCAGCTCTCTTGGTTTACACTGACTGGTTACCCTGGCTACTAGGCAATAACCAATCAGACTTGAGGGGGGGCCACATGGGTCATATCTGTTGCTTTTGAATCTGAGCTGAATGCTGAGGGTCAATTACAAACTCACTGAACAGAAATGTACCATGTGGCCCCCCTTCAAGTCGCTGACTAACTCAGAGTTATAGAGCTGAAAAGCAGGAAGTTGGATTCTGGCTGTTTTATTAGACATCTGTTCACTCCGGCCTTTATACATTAAATTTTTGGCTAACTAACTATATTAGAAACATTTTTTATTTTGCACAGCCTATCTATTTACACAGTTTTTATTTTCACACTGAACTGTTCCTTTAAGGTATGGAGACCCAAATTATGGAACAAACCTTTATCCAGAAAGCCCTGTGATCCAAGCACTCCTTCTATACTGGTTATATTTAATACATAAATAGCACCTGCCCCACTGTAGGTGTTCTATTCATATGTGTATATATAAATGTCAACTACCTTTTTTACCCCACCTTATAGATGGCAAATCAAATCTGTATACAGACATATGCATTTTAATTCCTCCCTGTACACCATAATTCCCATGTCACATACTCCTTCTCACTGTTTCTATTTTAAACCACCCACCATCTGTCTTAAAGGACGTATATGTTTCTATTCATAGACTACACCCCTAGCACCATACATTATGGGACAGATTTATTAAAGGTTACATAGTTACATAGTTAAATTGGGTTGAAAAAAGACAAAGTCCATCAAGTTCAACCCCTCCAAATGAAAACCCAACATCCATACACACACCCCTCCCTACTTTTAATTAAAATTCTATATACCCATACCTATACTAACTATAGAGTTTAGTATCACAATAGCCTCTGGTACGGTGATCCACTTTATGGGTAAAAAGCTCCCCTGCCATTTGTCTATAATGTCCTCTAATGTACTTGTAAAGTGTAATCATGTCCCCTCGCAAGCGCCTTTTTTCCAGAGAAAACAACCCCAACCTTGACAGTCTACCCTCATAATTTAAGTCTTCCGTCCCTCTAACCAATTTAGTTGCACTAAGTCTCTGCACTCTCTCCAGCTCATTTATATCCCTCTTAAGGACTGGAGTCCAAAACTGAACTGCATACTCCAGATGAGGCCTTACCAGGGACCTATAAAGAGGCATAATTATGTTTTCATCCCTTGAGTTAATGCCCTTTTTTTTTTTTTGAGTTGTATTTAACCCTAAAAAATTTGAGTTTTTAAGGGTACGTTTCAAAACTCCAATTTTCGGTTTAAGCTTAAAAAACACGAATTTTGGAACTGGAAATAGCTTGAATCCAAAAAAACCCCATCTAAATCCATTTGAAGATGTTAATAGCCTGCATGATGTTCGAGTTTGTTTTGGTGGGTTCACACTAAATTTTGATCAATTCGAGCTTTTTCCAGTGGAAAACTCAATTAATTTGAGTTTTTGAGTTGTTCACCTTGAATTTACTGATTTGCGTTTTTTCTTAAAAACAAAATAATTTAAGTTGAGTTAATTCAAGGTATAAAAAACTTCACAAAGCTTTTTGATAAATAACCCCCTAAATGTATAGTTACTAGGTAGATAAAAAAGCATTTGTCCATACAATGCCAGCTTTATATTTTGTGAAAACACTATTTTCTTATGGATTATCATGGAACTGTATCATTATAATTTTTGATCTAGTACTTTAACACAAATACCCAATAATAAATTATTGATTCGTAAATTTTTATTTATTGATAATATATGTTGACAATTTAAGTCCATCGTAAATATTTCCTTTATTTTCAGTTTTTAATAGTTTTAAATATATGGTTTTATTTTTTTTTGTCTTATTTTGAAAACCCCTATATCTGATTATTTTTTTTCTGAATAATAGATTGGGCTTATAGTATATTGCATATAGTATGTACTCCTCTTTTGGTATAGTCTGATGATGAATGCAAATGTAATTCTTCTTCTGATCTGCAGTTACACTTTTCTATATCTAATTCTAGTTTTTATACAATATAAATATTGGTTTATTAGAAACCAAATTACCATCTTGCAGTTTGAGGCCTATATATTAACATTCAAATTTCTTTATTTTTTTTTTTTACAAATCTAATTTTTTTTCTCTAAAAATTTTTTTTTTTAAATTTCTCAAACTCTAAAAATCCGAGATTTATGAAGTGAGAAAACTATAAAAAAAAAACCTTAATGCAAAACTTTGTAGAGTTAAAGCAGTTGAGGTTCCATAAAAGTCAATGGGAGCTGTTCTGCCATTTAGACTGAGGTTTTCTGAAAATTCTTCTTATTGTTCATAAAAACTAACATTTTTAAAGTTTTTGCTCAGCTTTTTTTTTCCCTGTTCGTGCTTTTAAAAATTGGATTTTTTGATAAAGGTTATGGCCTTCATAGTTTTAAGAAATTTGTTTATTTGTGGTTTCTAAAACCACTAAAATGAGAAGGTTGATAAATGGGCCCCACAATGTATAAAAAATAAATATATATTGTGCTTTCTATTAAAATCCTATAGCGCAAGTTGTGTTTCTCCAGCACTTATGTTTGGTTAAAAAATATATGTAAAGATTTTTGTTCATTATTGCTCTTCATAGATTAGTTTTTTACCTACTATTCAAGTAGACCTCATTTCATACATTTTTCAATGAGAAAAATAAAATGTTTATTTTAGCAGAGCTAAGTTTGTTATGCAGTAGAGTGCTAAGGGTCCGCATATCATCTGGTACTGGAAGTTAGTACAGGTATGAGATACGTTATCTGGCAACCCGTTATCTAGAAAGCTCCAAATCACGGAAATGATTTACTTTTTCTCTGTAATAATAAAGCAGTGCCTTGTACTTGATCCCAATTTAGATATAATTAATCCTTATTGGAAACAAAACCAGCCTATTGGGTTTATTTAATGTTTACATGATTTTGTAGTAGACTTATGGTATGAAGATCCAAATAAGGGAAGATCCCTTATCCGGAAAGCCTCAAGTCTCGTGCATTCTGTATAACAGGTCCCATGCCTGTAGCAGATCAAAGTGACTGTGAAGTTGTACCAGACATCTTGCTTATGAGCTCAATGGCACAGTCCACTGGGCCACTCCCCATGCATTTATCATGGGTAAAAGACTGGTCTTCAAGCCCAATTTTTTATTATGCATTTTCACTTGACGTATTGAGGTTTCAGATAATTACAATGTAATTAGAACGTAGCGTGACCTCTCTGGTATGCATGTAATCAAAACTACAAACCAAAAGCTCTGTTTGCTAAAGAAACCTGACTTCTCTGTGTTGGTATTTCAAGAGAAACAACGGTAATCTGTAGTCTGCTTTCCAAAAACAAGTAGAAGGAACATGAGGAAATTTCAAGTCATTTTAGGGGTGGTTTCTGTAATCAGCGATGACATCTCTGAGGGTTTCAAGATATTTGGAACAGGCTGATTTTTAAAATACATTGTAAATGTTGCTTCCCAACCAATGCTAGATCTTTTCCTGTTTGCGGGACTTTCTAGCTTATAAAAATCTTTTATTTACAAAAGAACCTGCATTCAATGCTATCTGAAAATGCCTTAAATACATTGATTTTGTTTTAAGTTGTTGAATGCCGTAAATGGCAGTTTGTAATCGTATTTGTTTCAGATGCGTTCTGATCTAAAAAGAGGCTATTCTCCAATCACAATTAAAAGTAGTCGCTGTGGAAGATTAATGTAAGGAAAGCGGAATGCGCCAATTCAAAATGTTAACCATTAGTTAGCAAAAGCACATCAAACCCACTCAGCGGACTCCTGTTAATCCATGGGCTAGCTATTTCAGGCCCTAATGCACACTGTTTTACACGTTAACGGTTTTGAAGTCTGAGTCCGACTCTGACCCTTCACATCTGCTCTTTTCACAGTAGGAATCTCCACTTACTGCAACCTGTCAGAATGGATTACTGTGATAAAGTGCAGGTCCTGCATTGGCTGCAATTTACTTCTTGATCAGAATTATTTCTTCCACAAACAATCACATTGCTTAAAATGTTACATCTGCTCCTTAAAAAGAAGACGAAGGGGGAAAAAAAAGGTTGGCTAAGCCACAGTTCATCAACGCAAGGCACATGTAATTTTTCATTTGTTTTTCATAAAAATGTAATTACCGTGGATATATTTCATAGGTTTTTTTTCCCCCGTCTGGCACATTTATCTGCGCCTTGCATAGTTTTAGACATGGTAGATGTACAACTTGGATAGATTTTTTGTTTTATTTATTTACTTTATATTTTCCAATTTTAAAAAATATTTTGAATATTAATAGCGGTTACTGATCAAAGAGCTTCTAAAATTAGTGGCATGCTTTGTCTTACAATGCTGCCATTATCCTGCCTGCATGCTGAGAATTCTGCAATCACTGTGATTTCTTTTCTGATTTTTTTTTCAGTCTGACACACAGACACACACACAGACACACACACACAGACAGACACACAGACGCACACAGAGACACAGACACACACAGACACACAGAGACACACAGACACACACACACACACACAGACACACACACACACAGACACACACACACACAGACACACAGACACACACACACACACACACACACACAGACACACACACAGTGCTGGTACATGCATATTATATGTGTGGGTGTGTGTCGATAGGTATTTCTTGGTTCATTCTAGGGAATCACTTGGAAGGGTTAAATATGATGGGCTTTTTTGTATTTATTTACTTTATATTTTCCAATTTTAAAAAATATTTTGAATATTAATAGCAGTTACTGATCAAAGAGCTTCTAAAATTAGTGGCATGCTTTGTCTTACAATGCTGCCATTATCCTGCCTGCATGCTGAGAATTCTGCAATCACTGTGATTTCTTTTCTGATTTTTTTTTCAGTCTGACACACAGACACACACACAGACACACAGACGCACACAGACGCACACAGACACACACACAGATACACAGACACACAGACACATACACACAGACACATACACACACACACAGACACATACACACACACAGACACATACACACACAGACACATACACACACAGACACATACACACACAGACACATACACACACAGACACATACACACAGACACACAGACACACAGACACACAGACACACAGACACACACACACACACACACAGACACACACACAGTGCTGGTACATGCATATTATATGTGTGGGTGTGTGTCGATAGGTATTTCTTGGTTCATTCTAGGGAATCACTTGGAAGGGTTAAATATGATGGGCTTTTTTGTATTTATTTACTTTATATTTTCCAATTTTAAAAAATATTTTGAATATTAATAGCAGTTACTGATCAAAGAGCTTCTAAAATTAGTGGCATGCTTTGTCTTACAATGCTGCCATTATCCTGCCTGCATGCTGAGAATTCTGCAATCACTGTGATTTCTTTTCTGATTTTTTTTTCAGTCTGACACACAGACACACACACAGACACACAGACGCACACAGACGCACACAGACACACACACAGATACACAGACACACAGACACATACACACAGACACATACACACACACACAGACACACACACAGACACATACACACACAGACACATACACACACAGACACATACACACACAGACACATACACACATACACACAGACACACAGACACACACACACACACACACACACACAAACACACAGTGCTGGTACATGCATATTATATGTGTGGGTGTGTGTCGATAGGTATTTCTTGGTTCATTCTAGGGAATCACTTGGAAGGGTTAAATATGATGGGCTTTTGTCTTTTTTTCTTTTTTTTTATTCAAATAATGCTACTATTCATAAACTACAGTAGAACCCCCCCATTTTACATTTTTCAAGGAACCAGAAAAAAATGGTGGAAAATCGGGGAAATGCACAGGTATTATGCATATGCATATAGGTGGAACTACAAAACAACAATGTAAAATGAGGGATATAAAATTGAGGTTTTACTGTATGTTTTGAGTTTTTTTGAGATATTAATAAAAGGATGAAATAAAAGCTGGCGATACACAGAAAGATCTGCTGTTGTGATGTAGTTTTGTCAAAATAAGCAGATCTTTGACCTCATATTGTTTGACTCATGGTCAATGATCACGTGTTAAGAGACTTAAACAGATATTTCAGGACAAAACTGCATCCATGGATGATGTGGTCCTCGTCTGACAAGGTTTTGAAAACCTGCCTGACAGGCGGATCCCCAGCCAATCCACTTCCAAGGCTATTGTCAGTTATTTGTTTTATTGTTTGACTCCGCCCTCTTTTCCTTCTTTAGGACTATAGAGGAAGTGAACCTCTAGGTCTAGGGCAGGGTTTGCTTTGTCTATATTTACACGGTACACCACTGTCCCCCAAACAGATGGTATTGGCAAGTTTGTCACAGGTATGAAGCTGAGAAATAAGTTTTATAATATCCAAGAACTCGGTGCAACCACTACTCCCTTAAAAAAACTTTTTTACATTTTCTCATCCTTTAGTTTTCTACACATAGACGCTTCTCCTCACTGGACCCAGAGGGCCTGCTAGAGGATTTGGATTGGATCCAGTGTCAATGTACTAAATGCAATTCGTGCCATTGTCCTACATGCACTATTGGTTCCTACCAAGCCACTTACCTTGCTTATTCCATCTTTGTTTTCTCTCTCATCCTTAAAGGAGAAGGAAAGGCTTTGTGCACTTGGGGGTGCCAAATGTTAGGCACCCCAAGTGATTGTATTGACTTACCTGAAACCCCAGGCAGGTGCTCCTATCAGCAGAAAACTGCACCGGCCCGGGGCTATACAAGTGAGCACCATGGAATGCTTCTCTTCCGCCTTCCTCTTTCTTTGCGCGGCTGCGCATGCACAGTAGAACGAAAAGCTGAACTTTAACTAAAAGTCGGCTATTTTGTTCAACTGCACATGCGTCTGCCCTGGGAAATTTGAAGAAAGAAGAAACCGGAAGAGGATCGCTTTGTGGTGCTTGCTGATATAACACCGGGCCAGTGCGGTTTTCTGCTGATAGGAGCACCAGCCTGGGGTTTCAGGTAAGTCCATACAATCACTTGGGTTGGGGTTTTCCTGTTAATGGATCTTTCCGTAATTTGGATCTTCATACCTTAACTATACTAGAAAATCATGAAAGCATTAAATAAATCCAATAGGCTGGATTTGCCTCCAATAAGGATTAATTATATCTTAGTTTGGATCGAGTACAAGCTATTTTTTTATTATTACAGAGAAAAAGGAAATAATTTTTTAACATTTGGATAAAATGGAGTCTATGGGAGACGCCCTTTCTGTAATTCAGAGCTTTCTGGATAATGGATCCCATAGCTGTATGGGACCTGTTACCCAGAATGCTCTTGCCGTAATTTGGATCTCCATACCTTGGGGCACATTTACTTACATGCGAATTTTCTCTTTTGACTTCGCACATCATCAGACGTTATTTTGTGCCAAATATGCGTATTCGTCAAAATGCGCACTTTTGTCTTGGCAAAAGAATGTTGGCGTACTTTCATCATCGAAGTTCCGTTGTCAAGAAAATTTGATAACAAATTTTCTCTAGGGCTACTTTCTTCCTAGCGAAATGTCATTAACTTACTACACTTGCGTCAATTTAAATTCAGTGGGTATATAAAGATCATGTATGTCTTTACTAGCGATGTTGGTGAAATTGCTGGAACTGCCCACTTTATTAAAAATGTCCAAGGAAGCAAAATGAATACAGAGATCATCTAATGTCCTAGACATGAGCCCACCCTTAAATAAATGTGGCATGAACTTCAAATGTTAAAAAAAGTGTAAATAAGATATTTTTTTAACAGTAACAACTTGTAAAAATAATCCCACATTAAATAAAAAAACTGCTTTTTTGAAAAAAAATATTTTCTTTTTCTCTGTGATAAAATAAATCCCAACTAAGATATAATGAATATTGGGTGTATTTAATGCATACATGTTTTTCTAAGAAGATTTTGTGGAAAGATTAATTATCCTGAAAACCCCAGGTCCCGAGCATTCTGGGTAACATGTCCCATGCCTATACCTGTATTTCTAATAAATGAAAGTGGATTGCATGTGATACGCATCTGTGACATAAACACCAAGAACACAATTAGAACATCAGCAGTTTAATTTATTGCAACTACTTATTAGTATTTTTATTATTATTATTGATGGAGGGTATAAATAATATTTGTACAGTGTATACGTAACAATAAGAAGGCTAAAATCCAAACAAATTGCAATTTTTCTTGTGAGTTTTATAGCCGTGCAAATAGGGGCCGAAGCCAACATTGCTAATTATAGTTCAAAGACAAAACAACCAAACTTTATGAATGCCTTTTCTTTATCTACTGAAAAATGATGCTTCCTAGATTATTATGTTTTTAGGTGAGACTATAAAACAATTGCCCAATATTCACCATTATTCTACAGCTAGCAAGATAGCATAATGGTGGTTGGATGCAGAACAGTAATTCCCAGCCTGGAGTTATTTAGGTTAAGCAGTTATTAAAGGTCACACAAGCCACACTGATGTTGGTTTCCAAACTCTTATTGAACTTCTCTAGAATGTCCTTCTGCCTTGCTATGGTACAAAAGCTGACCAAACTTTTTCATTATGAAAATGATTTGTGACCAGGGGAAAAAAAAAAAAATACATTAACCCTTTGGTTTCCAGATCATTCCAGAAAACACAATTTCATTGAAAAGTGAATTGACCGTAAAAGATGCTTAAAGACAAATTTATATAACACAGTGTTTTACGTCAAATGGGTCGGGGGGGGGGGGGAGAACAGATACTGCTTTTAGCTGACATTAACCTGTTGGGTTGCTGTGATTGACTAGTAGATAGTGAACTACTTTTTGGGCACCCAGTGCAATCCTGCCTGTTGTATATGGATTGTTTTACCTACACAGCTGGCTTTACTCTTATATGCCTACAAGAAATGCATTATAAGAATGTGCTACGATGAGTAGCCAAGTATTTGGGAAGATTCTAAATAGAAAGACAAGAAGTAAAAAACGAGAAAAATCTGTGTTTTTGGACTGCCAACCATAACAATGGGTTACATTTTGGGTTAAAGAGAGTTAGAGTAGCATATGAAGAAAATAAATTCAAAAGTAATTACAAAAATATCAGCCTTAATGGGACTCTACTGATTTTTGGCTATTTTTAAAAAATATATCTATAATTGTAAGTAGCCGCTTTTCACCTGAAATAAATGAATTCTAAGGCATCAATTTAACTGTAATTAAGGAAAAGGATACCTTGCAGGAAAGCAAACCTTACCTGCCATGCAGTCTACCCTGTAAAGAAACATAGACCGAAAACCTCAGCTCCAATGCTTGCCTCTCTCAGTACAGGTCTTGCATATCTGTATATGATTTATGATATGTAGGGCTGTCAAGTTAAATGTGCCTATAAAAAGTGAAGGTTAAAAAGGCAAATAATGTTCACTAAGTCTTGATGAAATTTTATGGCACTATTTGTAGGAACGGCAATATAAATCTGGGTTAGAAAATACTATTTAAAACTTAAAGCTTTTCATTAAAAATAATGTCAATATATATGTGGAAACTCTTATAAAGTAAGCCTTTAGATTGTGTGCCCTGCCATGTTGTATGAAAAAGAGGAATGTTGTTAGCTGGGCATTTGAAGCTGCATTTAAATCATAATTTATTTTACAAGGCTGCCCATGTTCCAGACAAATTGGTTTCTAAATTGTAGTGTACCATATTTTTGCATCCCTGGTAGTGACAGGCCTCAAACCGGTGGTTGAAAAACCTCACCCGCTGTTTATGTTAAAATTCCCCAAGCAGGTCATTAGCATGATAGACCTAGACGTTATCCCTCTAATGACAGGCAGTATTGTTAACAAGAGCTAAAAATATTAAATACATTTCATCGGGATATATTCACTGGCTCCAACGCGCACTGCTCCATAAAACAGATGCCCTTTACTGTGCACCAGTGTCAGTTATAGTCATTTGAGGTTGCCTTGTGGATTTGGTAATCCCATTTATTTGAACAAGGGAATCTAATCTAGATCATGCTTTCTGTCGGAGGCCAAGGTGCCTGAATATGAGCTTGTTGACGCCAATAAAACTGTACAGAAACACAAAAGACCATTAACTTTGCCCGAACAGTTTAACTCAAGAAGCAGAACAATCTGCAGCCATGCATGAAAGCTCCCCAAAAAACAGATGAAAGTGCAGGCATAAAAAGCAGAATGTTCATGGAAAGAGAATTATGTTCTTTCAATCTTTTTCTTCAACTCCATAGACACATTTAATGGGCAATATCTATATGGGTTTCTGCCAATGACACGCACATAATGTATTCTGTTTTTAATAGGGATGCACCGAATCCAGGATTCAGTTTGGGATTCGTCCAGGATTGGGCCTTTTTCAGCAGGATTCTGATTCGGCTGAATCCTTTTGCCTGGCCAAACCGAATCCAAATCCTAATTTGCAAATGTAAATAAGGGGTGGGTCGAGAAATCACGTGACTTTTCGTCACAAAAGAAGAATTTTTTAATTTTTTTTCCTTTCCTGCCCCTAATTTACATATGCATTCAGATTCGGTGTTCAGCCAAAACTTTCACCAAGGATTCGGCCGAATCCCAAATAGTGGATTTGGTGGATCCCTAGGTTTTAATATTATCTATTCATTCTCTCATTTGATATAATTTTACAGGAACATTAATGGGCCGATTTATTAAGCCGCAACTTTTTGGATCAGGCTTTTTGACACCAAAAATAGTTAATTCCGAATACGAAAGACTGAAAGGCTGCATGACAGCAATCATTAAAAAAGAAACGTTTTTAAAAGAAGACCTTTACAAATGTTTTTTATTTTAATAAAAAATCACTTGTAAGTCAACTACCCTGTTTAATTTAAATTGTGAATAATGTAAGTTTACATTAATGAAGTTGACATTACTTTTCTATTTTTAGTAGTTATGCATCGCATATATAGTCAGATAACACCAGTTGCATAAATAGATATTGCTGGGACCCACAGCAAATTGTTTCAGACCCACAAAATGTCTAGAGGTTAACCTATTTTGTCATTGTTTATTGTATAGGAATTATAACCTTGCTGGGCCCCTATACCTCCAGGCCCCCCTGCAGCCACAGGGTCTGCTTTCTCTGTAGTTACACCCCTGCATAACGATAAGGGGCCAATTTAGTAAGCCGCAATTTTTTCAGATTGCGCTTTTTGACGACAAAATCGAAAACACTCCAGTTAAAACCTGTCGAAACATGTAGAAGTCAATGATAGATGTCCCTTTTACAACTCCAAGATCTTTCTTTGATTCGTAATATTAGAGGTTTTCAGGTGTTTTTGATGCTGACTTTTTTGCGACAATATGAAAAAGTTGTGGTTATTGTGCAATAACTCAAACAAGACGCTGTTATTGCCACTTTTCCCATTTGTGCTTTTTCAGTTCGGGATTTTTTAATAAATTTCATGACATTCATGGTTTTAGAGAATGTGAGTTAAGGCTTGATTTCAATTCCTATAAAATCACTAAAATGAGACGGTTGATAAATAGGCCTCCACAAGTTAATATGCTCTATATATGATTGTGTGTGGTGAATTGTTTGAATATACCTTCTAAGCTTACTTTTTCATGATAAAAGTATACATATCCCATTAAGATCTAATACTCTGAGCAGCATTTTCTCCTTCAACTTATTGATATCCTATAAATTTGTGGTGAATATTTGTTTTTTGTTTTGTTTTGTTTTTTTTTTTAGAAAACTTAGAAAACCATTTTGAAGATTAGTGTACTTTATAAAACATGAAACCATCAAAATGAGCAAAGCATTTTTGGATGTCAAAAATGATATGCCCTTAATAAAAATGTTTAAATAAAAAAAAAAAGTGCAACAAAAATAATTAGCAGCTTTTTTTAAAAAAAGGAAACCTTTTATAAGTGATAGCTTCCCATTAACTCATAATAATTAACAAATAAAATATCCTTGCATACACATATAGCACACAGGGAGAATATAACAGCATCCTACTATCAGGTCCTCATGGTTCTTACCAGTGTTGAAGTCAGGATCAAGGAGGAAGCAGTCACTATGCCGCCATCTAAGATCGGTCCTTGTGAAGATGCGCACGCTAGAGCATTCTTGACACCTGCTAACTACAAAAATTAGTGGCTACCCTTAGAATTTATTTGGAGGCATCCCTAAAACATCTATGGTCTTTCAATGCTTTCTCATTCTTGGTTTACATACTTAAAGCAAAAACTTCAAAATGAATGTAACCTGTAGTTGTAATAGTTTTTTGTAGTTTGTCTCCAACAAAGGAGAAGAAAGAGTTGTAACTCTCTCTGAATGTGGCACATACTAAATTCAGCAGTGTTGCATTCAGAGAGGGCAGGTAGTTGGTGGCACATGGGTGTACCCATAAATACCTCCAGAACCATTACTGTCTGCCTGTGTCGGGGGTTAAGTACAGGGCTCACCTATTTCTAGGGTCACCAGGCCTGGCTTTGTGAGAAGGCCACAAAGGCCTGGGCATAGGGCAGCATGCCCCCCATACACATCTCTGTTTGCTTGTTCCTACAGACGCCCGGGGTACCGGGTGCTCTTGAGATTTTAAAAGTTATTTTAAACTCTTCGCCTAGTCCCCGTGTCTGTAGGCACAAGCGAGCATACTATGGGGTGTATTTATTAATGTTGGAGACAAACCTCACCAGTGATGTTGTCCATAGCAACCAATTAGCAATTAAATGCTATGTTCAACATTGGGCATGTCATTTCGAAATCGGGCACTGAGCCCTGCAGCTTGCTATGTATTCTTAATCTAGTGCAATACCACACAGACCACTCACCCAGGCACAAACAGAAAGCTTGTTTAAATCTTGGCTTATTACACTTGATAGCTGAAGACATAACATTCGTTCTCTGATAAACTCTCTTATTTTAAATTGGGATTAATTGTGATATTCATTCTTTTGGGTAAATCCATATTTGGTGACATTCTGGGTTTGATGTCCCTGTTTATGATCAAGGATAATTGAATCCTAAACACTGTGTATGGAACTGATTCCAACCTAATTTGCCTTCCATTGTTGAGACTCTCTGGGAATACTGCATTAATCAGAGGGTAGAGAAATTCTCTGCAAAATTTCTAAAAAGAAGTTGGAATGATTTCTGCAGAATTATGGAGGGTTTTCCAATTTTGAAACTAGATTTGGGCATTGTGAATAGCTGAGGGAAGTAAGCGCAGTTGGTTCTGATGATGTTTAACCAAATAAGATTCACTTAGTTCTTATCCAAGGTTAGATCTGACTATAGAATCCATGTGTTTTCAGAGATGTGCAGATCTCCAACTCTAATTCTCCCTGTCTGGCCAAATAACTGTAGGTCATCTCTAAACCTTTGAGCAAAGGTTAAGCAGAGGAAAAGCTGCTTTACTTTGTGGGCAGTCAGCTCACTACTATGGGAAATGGGTGATGGCAGATAGACAAGAGACCTTTAAGAAAAATGTAGAATTTTTTAACAAAAGGGAATGTACAGTATTATACTAATGAAATTAAGTATTTGAGAGATTTATGCAGAGTATAATACAGCTGCCAATTGAAGTTGGAAAGACATTTTTTATCCTTGTTGAGAAAACAATTGGCAGCCACTTCACAGAAGTTTTTAATTTCTGTCCCGTGGATAAACTTATTAGAAATCTAGCAATGATTCGGTGGATTTAAGTTTTTAGTAACCTTACCCGCTTATGTAACCATGTAACTTCATGGCTCTTCGAATTCATTCCTTAACATCCAATCCCGTGTTGTTAAAGGTTCCTGGCCTACATTTTTTTTTAAGCAAGAGAGCATTTTAGAAAATATATGGCAATGTTCAAGCAAAATCACACAGCATGAGTCTCCAAAATGGAAAGGAATTAATATAAACAATATGGTATTTTAGGCTAGGGTAGATTTATCCTTCAACTGGAAAGCATGATTTTGTATTTTTTTAATCCTTTCATCAAATCATATATCTGAAACATTCATCATTTCTGAAAGCTTCACTAAAAAACAGGTGTTCAAAAAACTTACTGCATCCAAAGGGTCCTGGAGGCCCCAGTCCAGCATGGTGCTCAAAGGCCTTCCACCGATAACCAGACTCCTAACTGTTTAATATTTGTCATGTACCCACATGAGAACCAAGAACAACCAGCAAGAGAAAGTGGAGCGAGGGCCTTAGGTAAAAATTTGTTTTAGTCTAACAGCTTACTTTTTAAGCTTACTTGACATGTGATTCCATCCCTGACACATTTAAAATGGTGCCTTTATTTGAAACCACACTTGAAAGTCCAAGGAAGATCGGACTATAGGTCCAGTAGCATTGGCTAGGTGTAAGGATGATGCAGTAGTGTTCTACAGAACAAGAGTGCTGGAGGCACCAGTCCATCATGTTGAACAAAGGCCTTCCAATGATAACCAGACTCCCAACTGTTTAATAGTTGTCATGTTCCCACATGAGAACCAAGAACAACCAACAAGTGAAGCAAGGGCCTTAAGTATAAAAGGTTTCAGTCTAACCGCTTAAATGACATGTGATTACATACCCTGAGTCATTCAAAATGATACCTTTATTTGAAACCACACTTGAAAGTCCAAGGAAGATCCAACTATGCGGCAGTGGCTAGTAAGAATGGTGCAGCAGTGGCCTAGGTTAATTGGAAAATGTCTCCCATTTGAAAATAAATCTACCTGTTCCTGGTATTTTCTTTCTCTGTTCCCACCACCTCACAATGCAAATCCCGTGATGTTTTTTAATCCGTGTATATATAATATAATCCTTAGTTCGCATTAAACCTGATTGCTCTATCTACATGCATCCGTCAAGAACTATTTCATTGTTCATTTTGATAAAGGACACAGGATAATTCATGACTGATGAACAAGCATGGGATATGCACTCAAGTGAAATCCCGTTTAACAGATTTTTAGATCTCTGTTTCCCATCCAGCATGTGTATTCCGCATACAATAAATATTTATAAGCTTGTCAGTTTAATTTCCTTTCAAACGCTGCTTCTATAGTGACTGCAGAAGTATGTAGTTTACGACACTGCACCTGGTATAAATTGCAAAGTATGAATTCAGAATTACCCTCAACCACAAAGGATTTTAAATATGAGACGCCTAGATTTGTGAGGACCTTTGATTCTATTGCTGGTAGCTGTGTATAGGCATGCCTAGCTCAGCTCGAGACAAGGCGAGACCCTGAGATCTCTGGTGATGGGTTGACGGCAGCTATTGTCAAGATTCTTCAAATTAAGAAATGATATGACAATAAACAGAAATGTGTCTTTAAAGAGAGAAAGGAAACAATTTTTTATCATGTCAGGTGGTTTAAATTAGCAGGGATGCTGTTCTGTATTATGTTTCTTTAAATCATTGTGTCCCAACAGGACATAAATTATGAAGATTGCTACAGTATGTTTCATGCAGAGCAGGATCAACAAATTGGAATATTTTTTTTTTTACGGGCACATCACAGCATTTTGGCAGCATTCTGTGCTGCATTAAATTTAACATGAGCTGCGGCTCATATGTTGTTCTTTAATACGCAGACTATTATTTGCATATAGCTAGTTGTAAAATTAAAAAAAAAAACTTGGCTGGAGATGCATTTGTTTGAAGAATAAGAATATCACAGAATGTATCTGTGTTAGAGCATTTGGAAGGGATTCTAACTTTCACTGTGAAGTGCTCCTCTGCAAAGCAATGCTTAAATTTCAGTTTATCTCCCATTTATTAACATTTTAATAGACAGGTATAAAGACACAGGGGGTTATGTAATAAAAGGCACCACGTTTGCCCAGGAGCAGTAACCCATAGCAAACAATCAGAAGGTAGCATTTAGTAGTCACCTGTTTAAAAGCAAAGATCCTATTGGTTGCTAATGTTCACAGTACATTTGTTGGCTTCATATTTACATTAGCACAAACAAATGATGGTTTCTCCACTGCTTTCTAAAGCTGAGATGATGCCTACAAACAGCAATAGAAGGTTAAGTAGAAGTATGAGCAAAAAAAGCCCAATGCAATAACTTATAAAAGCCAAACATATATTACAAATATACAGAAACATTAAAATAATCCCTAGCAACCAATCAGCAGTTCTTTTGCAGTTAGAACATTTAAAGCAAACATTTCTTACGCTGATTTAATAACAGGATGGTATTTAGCTTTGGTCTTGAAACTAACAAGATAGGTTGCTTATGTTTTTTCTACTGGTTAAGGTTAAAGGGGTGGTTCACCTTTAAGGTAACTATTTGTATGTTATAGAATGCCCAATTCTAAGCAACTTTGTAATTGTTCTTCATTATTTATTTTTTATAGTTTTTGAGTTATTTGCCTTTTTCTTTGGATTCTTCTCAGCTTTCAAATAGAGGTCACTGACCCTATCTAAAAACAAATGCTCTGTAAGGCTACAAATTTATTATTATTGCTACTTTTTATTCCTCATCTTTCTATTCATGTCCTCTCCTATTCATATTCCAGTCTTTTATACACAAATAATAAAAAAAGAAAACCAATTGCAAATTGTCTGAGTATCACGCTCTATGTCATACTAAAAAGTTAATTTGAAGTTTGAACAACCCTTTTAAGTATATCACCCTGTACCTTTTCTACTAATATACCTACAGTATTTGACTAATATAAACCGAAAATGTAAATTAAAGTTATAGCAGCCTTCCTGAGTTTGTTATGAACTGAAACATTTATCAAACAAGTTTGTCAAAATGTGTTTGACTGCTCTGAAAAATAAGAAAAGGCTCTGGGCCTAATATCCCTCTAGTCTTCATTATGCCAACACCCCATCATCTTAAAGACCATTACAGGTATAGGCTCCATTTTATCCAAATTATCCAACTTTTTAAAAATGATTTCCTTTTTCTCTGTAATAATAAAACAGTACCTTGTACTTGATCCCAACTAAGATATAATTAATCCTTATTGGAAGCAAAACCAGCCTATTGGATATATTAAAGGTTTACATGATTTTCTAGTAGACTTAAGGTTTGAAGATCCAAATTATGGAAAGATCCCTTATCCCGAGCATTCTGGATAACAGGAGACATACCTGTACTAGTTATTCTCCATAGATCTGGGTTCCTTAAACACTTGGGGGCAAATGTGCCCGCTGTATAGTTTAGGTGCCATATGTTAGGAAATGTAGGGGGGAAGGAGGGTTCCCCCCAAAAAAATTACGACGCTAGAGTTTTTTTTGGGACTTACAAAAAATGTCAACTTTTTTTGAAGCAAGCCCTATCTACTCTATTGCACCAAACCTGATCTGAGGTGGCGAAGGCAAGTCTGGCGCAAGAGGTAACGTTCAGTAAAATGCGCAAGTTAGTGAATTAGCGTAGTTATGTCCCTTCGCCATAGTGCAAATTTGCCTGGCGGAGGACTGCGAAGTAGCGCTAGAGTAGGTCCACTTCGCTAGCGAATTGACGCCAGCGCCCGCTAGTAAATCTGTGATGTAACGAAATGATGTCACGCTGGCGAATTTGAGCTAGCGTTAGCCGCTTCACGCTTTAGTGAATTTGCCCCTTGGCTGAGATTAGTAAGAACAAGAGATAGCTCATAGTACAAGTTGATCCAGGGACTAGTCCAATTTTGGAGTCAGGAATGATTTTCCCCCTCTGAGGCAATTGGAGAGGCTTCAAATTGGGGTTTTTTTTTTGTTTTTTTTGCTTCCTCTGGATCAACTAGCAGTTAGGCAGTTTAAAGTAGAGTTCATGGCCTTGTGTCTTTTTTTCAACCTAATTTACTATGTCACTACTTGCTTTGTAATGATGCACAAGTGTCAAATACTTTCTGTTCTGGATTTGTTCAAAAAAGTAGCCCATATGTTCCTTTGAGTTAAGTTTAGTATGATGGTTTGATGTAGAGAGTGATATTCTCAGACAATTTGCCATTGGTTTTCATTTTTTATTATGTGTGGGTTTTGTGCTATTTAGCTTTGTTTTTATATAATCTTTATTTTGTTTTATATTTTCTGTATAGTCAACAAGAATAACATCTCAATATTGTCATTCCATTGACATCTTACATTCTCCATATTTTTTGTACAGTAAGGTGTTAAAATGAAAAAGAACATAGGAAAAACAAGTGAGAGGGGTATTCACTATTACACAAGTCTCTCTGTCTATTCTGTCCATCTTCTTCTTTCCCCTTAGAAGAGCAGCGTGTTTTAGTCCCTGTTTTATCTTGCTTGAGAATACTCCTCTTGGCGATTCGTGGTGCAGAGAGTTTGTTGACCTTACCCCCAGAACCCCTGGAGATATACCATAATATTAAACACCATAATGGAATAAGAAAAATAAAGGAAAAAGGGAGGAAAAACTGGTAAAGAAAACAACAAAAACTTGTACTAGGCCTAGTATTGCTCCTGTCTGGTTACATATTTTTAATAGTATCTGATTCCAGAAACATAATCCATACTGCCAAGTTATTTATCTTTTTATTCAGCAGCTCTCCAGTTTGCAATTTCAGTAATATGGGTCCTAATTACCTAGCAACCATACATTGATTTGAATATGAGACTGGAATATGAATGAGACGGTATGAATAGATGAGTAATAAAAAGTAGCAATAACAATTCATTTGTAGCTTTACAACGAATTTGTTTTTATATGGGGTCCCCCCACTGGAAAGATTCAGAAGAAGAAGGCAAATAATTCAAAAACTATATAAAAAAATAATGTAAACCAATTGAGAAATTGGCCATTCTATAACACAAGGCCGGTACTAGGGGTACGCAGAAAAGGCACGTGCCTAGGGCGCAAAGGCAGAGGGGCGCCAGGCACGGCACTGCTATAACATACCTAAATCTAAAGGTTAACCTAAAGGTGCACCACCCCTTTAACATTTAATTTTGAAAGACTTTTGCACCGATATTTTACCATAGTTTACACTTTCTGCAAAGTGTTACAATTAGTCTCTCAGCTGTCTAGTAGGCTCCTAGTAATACTGTGTTACTGGCTAACAGGCGGTTGGCAGTTGTGGCTTGCTGTCAAATGCATTAGTTGTCCTGGAAACATGTTATAAACGCAATGTCATAGTGGATGAAATGGCTCTTCGGCTAAATGGATAAGGAAGCGTCAGACCATAGATGTTGATATGAGGATTAAAGCCATGATATGTGCATTATGACAGCACAGTATAAAACAGCCATTTCCGAAAGATGCTTTGTTCATACAAGTCTCTCGCTCGCTTTCTGTTGTCATACACATGGACTAGATTAAAGCTGAGCCGTTATTACAAAAATACAGGTGACTCAAAAAGGTTTAACGCCGTTCCATGGCTTCCTCCCCAATTACAATCTATAGCAGAATTGGTCATTAGACTGCATTTGGCAAGTGGTCGCAAATATCAGAATGAAATCATAGATTTGTTTCATCGGCTGTGTGTAATTTCAGCGTCGGTTTCAATCATACAGATGTGTTTGACAATTATGGTAAATTGCATCATTACTGCCCTTAAAAGCACTTTGGGGACTGACCTCACTCTAAAGCAACTGGGACTAACTAAGCTAACTATGCAAATCTGTACAGCATGATCATCAAGAGACTAAGCAGCCACGGCAAGCTTTAATGAGTCTTGTGCAACTGAAATAATAATAATTCATAAGTGCCAAATAAGTACAATACATTCATTTATATTATATCTGTGGCATAGAGGCAGCACTGCATACATGTCAATGAACAGAAATAGTAGTCATTGTATTGCCTTTAAATTTAGAAAGGTAGAGAAGCAGGAACAGGCAGACTAGCTGCTTAGTGTTTTTTATTGGCACAACAGGTTTCCAGCACAAGGCTCTTGAGCAAATGTAATTGGTGCAAAATTCAATAATTTAACGGGACAAACAGGAAGTGAGGTAGTTTCTTTCCCTCCCCCACAGGTCACAAACCGTGACTACCAACCAAGTCCCAGTGAATTATAGTCCAAATAAATCAAGAAAATTGTCGCCTCGGAAGGCTTTGCCACACTTTGCGCCACTTCGTCAGACGTTAATTCACAGCGCATACAGTAATTCATCAAAAAAATGTAAGTTACGTCTTGGCAGCTGAACGCTGGCGAACTTTCTCAGTTTAAATTCATCAGCATTTCATAACGAGCTTTTACTAGTGTTCATTTCTGCCTAGCAAAACTTCATTAGTTCACTTGTGCTTAGGTCAATTTGAATAAGGCGAATACATATAGGTAATATATATGTCTTTATTAGAGATGTTGGTGCAAATGCTTGAAGTGGCCACTTATTATTAAACCTGTCCAAGGAAAAGCTAGAGACACCCCTGAACTGCCACCCGTATTGTCGGTTCCACAGACAACCCCCAACCTTCGCCAAAAGCACCACTTTGGACAAATTCTAATTTTACAAATTTTATGCAAATGCCTGATTTTCACTACTGGCCCAAAGTGGGAGTCCGCCATTTGAACGACCTGCTAGTGGAAGGCACCTTTCCCACCCTGGCCCAACTAAGAGCACGCTTAAATCAGCCCAATATGCAACTATTCCGGTATCTCCAGCTACGCCATGCATTTACCTGCCAATTTGATTCCCTAACACCTAACTCAACGACCTCATCCTACGAAAGTAGATTGTGGGAACCAGACCTAAGCAAGCTAATTTCCGTAATATATAAGTCCCTGATTCCTAGCCTGGGGAAACCCTTTGACAAGGCAAGGAGTAAATGGGCTGTCGACATGCCCTATTTAAGTGATGAGATGTGGGCAGAGGCAATTGAGGGGCTGTATGACTACCTAATCTCCAAAGATAAGATGGTACAGTACAGAATAATTCATAGGACGTATATTACACCGCTAAGGCTAAAAGTGATGGGTAGGAACCCTACCGCATCATGCCCAAAATGCAATTCTCCAGACTCCGGGTTCTTTCACTTGCTATGGGCATGTCCAATGGTATATAAATACTGGGCAGAAATAGTGCTATACATTAATGAACAAGTCCTATTACCTGGCATTCTTGCCCAGAGGTATGCTTGCTGGGAGTGTTAGAGGACATGGTCCCACTGAATAAGACCCGTACACTACTAAAAACACTATACTTCTATGCCAAAAAACATGTGGCAATGAAATGGATGAGCCCCTTCCTCCACAGGTTCAACAATGGATCCGACTAGTAGATATCCTGACAGTTATTAAACTAACCTATCTGGCCAGACGTTGCCCCCAAAAGTTTGAGAAGGTTTGGGACCCCTGGCTTGATGTCAATCCGGGGGTAGCAACCTAAGAATACATGGGAACTCACTTCACGTAATAAGTCTCTCAATAACTCTTATTGCCCTCTAAGTTTCCTCCCATTGACTACTGGTGTGTGTCTTACTATATATTCCTGATGTGTATAACTTACTATTACTCGACAAACTTGTAATTTTATTTGTATGGTCATAGCATTGCAAGTTTATGTATGTGCTGTTGTGTTAAGAAAATTTTAAACAAAAACCTTTAAAAAAAAACATGTCCAAGGAAAATAAAGACACAAGAGATCCTCTAATGTCCTAGACATGTGCTCACCCTAAAACAAATGTGGCATGAGCTTCAAATGGTTAAAAAAAATATATTAAAACAAAAATATTTAACAGTTACAACTTTTAAACACAATCCCACAAATATGAAAAAACATCCGTGTTTTTTTTTTTCATTTTCATAACTTTTTGGCATACAGGATATGATGTCACTGACATAAGATTGAGGAGGATGTAGCTTCATCTTATCAGTTCACCAGGTATAACCTGGCGAAGGAAACTCTGGCAAAAGGGGTAATGTAATAGAAGGTTTTTAAGGGGAAGACTCAAATTTTGGCGATTTATTATACCCCAAAGCTGCTAAATATCCGAATCCGAAAATATTCCATCTCAAACCTGTTGAGGTCATGTTGAAGTCAATGGCAGATGTACCTGAAGTTGTCTCTTGATATTGTGATCTGCGCTGGATAATCCGATAAAGTCAAGGTTTTCGTCTCCCAATTTGATGTCTAGTTTTCGGAGCGTGAATTGTACGATACGAACGGACACTCACTCTTGTTGTGACGTTTTTTCGCGGAAAATTATTGATAAATGAGTTCAATTAGTGGAAGGGGGTTTGGTCGGCTTTGTTTTCAAAAAGAGTTTTCATAGAGTTTTAGTAAATAACCCCTTCATGTTTGATGATACTCTCCAATAGCTGTCATTGGGCACTGTATGTCATTTTACTTAAATAATATTTCTAAAGTGCATCGAGACTTCTGCTGACATTCAGACCTTACATAGTAATCTTTCTTTAGGACCTATGTTACTTTTCTAAGTAGATTATTCACAACAAGCCATAACAAAACTGTTATTGAAAGACCCCAATACCTATTTTTTTTTTATAATGGAAGTATTAAAATGTCATAGTTTTTTTATTTGACTTTTTTTCTCCTCTGTCTTCTGTAAAGGTATATTACTGGCTAAACCCACATTTTTAGTTTTGGTGAATTTGCCATGGTCTGTCAAGCAGCTGGCCTCAAGTGTTCTTATTCCATCTTGTAGCCTTCCTAATGTGTTGCTATTCTTTTATAACTTATTGCCAACTGGACAGGGCAGAAAATTGCATTTTCCATAGTACTGACCACTCCTTAGCATTTTCCACCACTTGTGCAGAAGCATTGCCTCGCTTGGGATTTCCAAGCACAATTCAGCAAGTTTTTTGTGACCCTTTAAATCAGTGGTTGGTATTGCTTGAATCGTAATGGCTATATACAGTGTATTGAATCATCCTTGAGATCCATGCATTTAATTCTGCATGAGACTCATGTGTAAACAGCATATTTAGCAAGGGGTTGAGCACAACCTTGCTCAGTGTGAAAAGCTAAAAACATATGCTTAAAATTCCCTGTCTCTGTTGGATTTTATCAGGCCCGACTGCTATATTTTTTGTAAGTGTTGAAGCAATTTGGTTTAACGCATAAACTTTGTGTGGCTGTTAAGCCAAGAAAGCATCATGCTATTATTATCAGATAGACTGTTAGAATAATCTGAACGCCACTAACAGATGTTTCATGGTTGAGAGTGCAAGAATCTATTGTATGTTTGTTCTTGATTACTTGCGGCATTAAAATAACTTTCTTTGCCCACAACGCCCTAAACTGGCAAAGTGGCATACCACAGGATGTCCAAATTGAAGATATGAATGCCAACAACTAAGCACACCTCCCGGTCTTCAGCTGGTCTTTGCCTAAGCCTGGTAATCATGGTTTAAAATTAGTGTATCAGACTGTCCATTGAGGATTCATGCCTTGATATTCCATTTTATATTCACTTTATATAACTATATGACAATATCTTGTGCCCTAATTGTCTGCACCAGTCTGCTATATGAAACAGTGTCATAAACTTTTAGCAAAACGTAAACATCCCGTCAATTGGCTGCCCCGTCTCTGTTACCCACAACTACTTTTCATGTCTAAGAACCTAAAGCTGCCGGCAATTTAGTGTTTATTACATATTTCTAATATGAATTACCGATCTTTCAATTCCTGGTTTTAATTTTGCACATTTTTACTGTATTGACTGTATGTCGGTCCTGTGACATACAACCCAATCATGCTTTCTGGAGGACTCAAGGGCATCCATTCAGATTAAGAAAAAGGAGGATTCCCCTACAAGTTACTGTTTTATTACAGAGAAAAAAGGAAACTATATTTGAAAATTAGAATTATTTGCTTAAAATGAATGTTTTGTTAATGTTTATTGATTTCTTTACCTTGGTACAATTTATCTCTCTTTTACTACATTAATCTCCAGATGACTCTCTGTAAACAATACCATGCTAATGTAACTTATGCATCAATGTACTCTGTAAAAGAACAATATGATGTATTTACCGTACAATTGTATCTGATATCTTGCTATGTAACTATTTTTGAAAATAAAAAAAAGAGAGAAGTTAAAATGGACTCAATGGGGAAATTCACTCAGGTGCGAAGTGGTGAACGCTGGCGAAAATTCGATAATTAAGTTCGATACTTAGCCTATTTACTAATGGGCGCTGGCGAAAATACGCTAGCGAAAGGAGATAGACTCTAATTTTCTCCAGGGCTAAAGATCGTTACTACACAAATTCACTAAGAAGTTGATTTTACTGATCTTTACCTCTTATGCCAGACTTGTCTAAGCCAGCTCAGACCTGGCGAAGTGCAATAGAGTAGATAGGACTTTAAAAAAAAAAAGTCCCAAAAAACACTGGCGTCTTTTCCATTTTCATGGGTGATAGGCTGCAAAAGGACGAAAAAAAATGTTTTGGGTACCCTGCTTCCCCCCTACTCTTCTTAACATATGGCACATAAACTATACTCTGGGCACATGTGTAGGGCAATAAAACATCTCTATTTGCATTTATTAAGGTTCACTGGGCTTGTGTAGTTATATGTATTTGCTGTAACATATACGTCCATTCAAACGTTAAGTTCCCGCCATATGCAAATTCCCCTTCGCTAGCGCGACTTAGCTACCTTTCACTTAGCTGAGCACAACTTTGCATTTTAGTGAATTTGCAGAGCGCTGCCGAAAATTCGCCAGGTGAAGTGCAGCGAAGCCATCGCTGGCGCAACTCCGTCGGTTAGTGAATTTGCCCCTGGGTGATGGCCATTCTGTAATTTAGAGGTTTCTGGATAATAGATGCCATACCATACTTTATTGTATTCATTCTACAGCTGCAACATGTAGTTAGGTCAGATGGGTTTTAATCTTATTTTATATGTCCATATAGAAAAACTACTCCTATTATAGTGGTCATAAAGAGCAAATGGGTTGGGAAGGCAGGCAACAAGATAAGCCGAATTATAGAAACTGAGGTATACTCTAGACAGGGAGACTAAAGACAGTGGAGTAGATGAAAGTAATTGGAACAGATGCTTTAAATTGAAGACATACTGTCATCCCTTTTCGGATATTCACATCTCAATTGCTGTTTTTTTTTTTTTTTATCATTTAAGATATCTGTTTTCATAACAAAATATTATAGCCTTACAGTGGTTTCATTTTTCCTCCATGTAACGGTGTTACTGTTTTATAGGAACAGCAGACTGAAATAACTTCATAGGAAACACAGACACCTATTTCAAGCCAGCTTTGAGTATCAGTTTCTCATATGACTGTGTGAAAGTGTGTAATATATGTAGGGGAGCAATGTCTACTTGTCTCTCCTCTCTGGTGTTCTGTGTGTGTGAAAAATCAGTAGGGAACCCCGGTGGCAGAAAAGCGCACACTATTTAGGGTGTGGAAGGAAAGGGGGTCCTTGTCGGGGCTCTGAAGAGCAAAGCGTGCACTTCTCTGAAATATTATGTAAAGTTGCTTGTGGCTGGAAGGCTGTATGCATCATGGTTATTTAAAGATACAGTGCATATAAACCCATCAACCTTTCCTATGTGTAATATTGGATCAGAGAAGTTCCAAGGGACGGATATCACAGCCCAGTCTGTCCTAACCCTGGGTGGTGGCACAGAAAATCATAGTGTACTTCTCCCCTGTAGCGGAGACACAGGACTCGTGTAGCACCACAAGGAAGAGAATCAGTGCTAGGTTCCCTGCAGTAGCAGAATAGGGCTACATATATATCCGTTAAACCTTGATTTCCTGCCCACATTTTAGACTGGGTTTTTGTTTCTGCAGTGCCTCCAATATGAATGCTTTTCCCACATTTAACACCAAAATTGTGTCCTGGTTTTACATTTTCTTGAGAATATTTTTTGAAAATGCAAAGACGAGTTTATTCACAAATGATTTCCTTTTTCTTTGTAATAATAAAACAGTGTACTTGATCCAAGCTAACATATCTTTAATCCTTACTTAAAGCAAAACCAGCCTATTGGGTTTATTTAATGGTTCCATGATTTTCTAGTAGACTTAAGGTGTGAAGATCCAAATTAAGGAAAGATCCCTTATCTGGAAAACCCCAAATCCAAACATTCTGGATAACAGATCCCATACCTGTACTGAGTTTTTATACAAATGAATGAAAATTGTCTTTGGTTACTGAGTGTTCTGTCTGTGTTTTTTCTTAAAGGAAAACAATACCCCCAAAATGAATACTTAAGCAACAGATGGTTTATATCAAATTGAATGACATATTAAAGAATCTTACCAAACTGGAATATATATTTAAGTAAATATTGCCCTTTTACATCTCTTGCCTTGAACCACCATTTCGTGACTCTATCTGTGCTGCCTCAGAGATCAGCTGACCAGAAATACTACAACACTAACTGCAACAGGAAGAAGTGAGGAAGCAAAAGGCAGATCGCTGTCTGTTAATTGGCTCATGTGACCTTACATGTGGTTTGTATGTGTGCACAGTGAATCTTACGATCTCAGGGGGCGGCCCTTATTTTTTAAAATGGCAATTTTCTATTTATGATTACCCAATGGCACATACTACTAAAAAAGTATATTATTATGATAATGGTTCATTTACATGAAGCAGGGTTTTACACATGAGCTGTTTTACTCAGTATCTTTTAATAGAGACCTACATTGTTTGGGGGGGTATAGTTTTCCTTTAAATGTGTGAGTTCCTGCAAATAAAGCAAAGAGTGAATTTCAATTGATAAATCTGCTCTCAGTTTTCATTATTATTATTGGTCTGGACTCTTCCAGTGTTAGAAATAAGTAGGCGTTGGATCAGGCAAATGTGAACGATCCAGTGATTCTACTGAAGCAGTATAGCCGAAGTGGATGGCAGCATGTTCACTTGCCGGGCTTCCTAAACATGAGAGAGCAGATATCCCTTTCAGTGTGTTTTCAGGAAAAATACATTTCCAACTCTGTGGGCTTGGTGCCTTGTATATGCATCAACGTTTTCCCCTTTCCCATTTTTTGGCTTTAAGGAGAAATAAATGAAATATAAATCTTACTATTTAAGCCAACAGAAAAAGTTGTTCACAGCCAGCGCAATAGAATTATGGAATTGTTTGCCAGGGGAAGTTGTGCTTTGACGCCAATTGGGAAGGGCAGGCCATTCACACGAGAAGATTGTTGATCCAGGGACAAATCCAACTGTTAGGAACTCAATAAGCCATTTGTTAACTTCTAGATCAACAGCAGGAGGAGATGTTGGTAGATCTATTCTGATGTTCTGATGAAATTGCTAAGTAGGTAAAGGAAGAATATACGGGCATCAGGACAAATAGCTACAAATGTGTTGTGGTGAATAGTTTGCATCAATTCAGTCTCTCCAGCAATCACAGGGAGTTTGTTTTGGTATGTTATTTTGGCCTCTATGGCTTTTATGTTGTTTTTATATTTGGGGAAGGCAACTTGTGGCAACATCCCGCTAAAAGTCAGAGCGAGAGAGTGAGGACTCTCCTTTTCTATTCTCGATACAGGTATGGGACCTGTTATCCAGAATACTCGGGACCTGGGGTTTTCTGGATAAGGGGTCTTTCCATAATTTGGATCTCCATACCTTAAGTCTGCTAACAATAATTTTAACATTAAATCAATCTAATAGGATTGTTTTGCCACCAAAATGGATTCATGCAGCTAAGGTACTGAAAAAGGAAATTATTTTTAAAACGTAGTATTATTTGCTTAAAGGGGTGATTCGCCTTTATGTGAACTTGGGGAGGCACATTTATCAAAGGTCGAATTTCAAATTCATGTGACATTTTTTTACTTTAATAAATACAAATAAACTCACAATTCGACTGGGAGGTTATTTAAGAAAAAACTTGAACGTCTGAAACTCGAATCAATGTTCCCGACCCGAAAACTCTTATTAAATTTTTCTCCGAAGAAAACTTGAATGTCAGGAAGGCTATTAACATCTTCAAATTAATCACTGGACCTCTGCCATTGACTTCTACATGAACTCGGCAGGTTTTATGTAGCGAATAGTCAGATTCGAATTGGTCCTAGGGTCCAGGTATGATAAATCTCGAATTCTAGTTTGGATTTTTCGCAACTGGAATTTGTGAGTTTTGACCAAAAATCCAAATCGAAAATTTCGAATTCCAATTGGAACCTTAATAAATCAGGTCTTCATTATGTACTTTTTATAGTTTACAAATTATTTGCCTTCCACTTCTACATATTTTCAACCTTTAAATGGGGGGTCACTGACCCTGGCAGTCAAAACACTATTGCTCTGTGAGCTTACAATTTTATAACTATTGCTATTTTGTAAAACTTAACTTTTAACCCCTCTCCTTTTCATATTCAAGTCTCTCGTTTAAATTACTTAGGTGAACAAGACCCTAGCAACCAGCTGCTTAAAATTCCAAATTGGAGAGTTTTAAAAAGCCTAATAACAAAAAAACCACAAACAAATTAAAAATGAAAACCAACTGTAAATTGTCTCAGAATATTAAGGTCTGTCATATTACAGGGGTGGTTTTATGTTAACTTTTAGTATGTTTGAGAATTGCCAATTCTAAGCAATTTTTCAATTGGTCTTCATTATTAATTTTTTAGTTTTTTTAATTAGTTGATGCCTTCTTTTAACTCTTTCCAGCTTTTAAATGGGGGTCACTGACAAATGATGTACAAGGCTATAAATGTATTGTTATTGCTGTTTTTTTATTCCTAATCTTTCAATTCAGGACCTCTCCTATTCATATTCCAGTCTTTTTTCAAATCAATGCATGGTTGCTAGGGTAATTTGGACCCTAGCAACCGGATTGCTGAAATCTCAAATTGGAGAGCTGCTGAATAAAAAGATAAATAACTCAAAAACCACAAATAATAAAAAATGAAAACCAATTGCAAATTGTCTCAGAAGATCACTGTCTGCAGTATACTAAAAGTTAATTTAAAAGTGAACAACCCTTGTAAAAGTTAATGTACAGTACCCTTTAAATTGTACTATATGGGACATGGAGCTTTATAGATAACAGGTTTACTGTTTAGGAATCCCATAATTAAAATAATAAACTGGAAATATATGTGAGAATAGATCTCAATGTAAATTCATTTCACATGGGTTCTATAAGTTGCAGTGCTGGCATGTTGTGCAGGAAAAAATACTGAAACAATATAGAACAGTCCTTGTGCTTTCAAAGTAGCTTATTAGCCATTAAAACATACTTAGTATTTCCTAGGATATCACAGCACAAACAAACGGAATCTGGCCAAACCTTGAGTTGATGTTGTGTGACATAAATGTGTTTGACAATAATATTGCTTCAGAAAAACTATCTGATAATTTTCATTATTACTAATTAAAATTGAAGAAGCACAGACGTCTGCCAATGTCAACTTTGGTCGTGCAGCCGGAAACCGAAATTACTCTTAATTGTCCGCAAGATAGTTTCCTTGATAACCAATTAGACAAAATTAGTGATCATGTTTCAAACCGTGAATAAATAGTCTGCCTGATGAAGAATAAAACAAGATTACCTAGTGTAACCTAAATATCATTTCCTGTTATCATCCTGTGTATCATGCAAAATAGAGAGGTTGTAGAACTCTCCGGTTAAATTGGTTTACAAAAGATGATTTAAAAATTCATTTAATAAGGGGGGAAGCATTTAAAAGTATAATGAAGATTGCACAGGAGAAATTACTTCCAAGCTCTGGGCCTTTATTTTTGGGACTGGTGTTCCATGTCTTTCTGTCTGTGTATTTTATTTTTAATAGATAGCCATTGTTCCTATAGCAATCATAAATGGCACGTCACCATAGAAAAATCAGAACATTGTTTAGAAATACAGGTACCGGATCTGTTATCTGATATCCAGAATTACAGGAAGGCCGTCTCTCTCATAGACTACATTTTAATAAAATAATCCAAATTATTGAAAACTATATCTGATGTAATAATAAAACTATACCAGTACAGGACCTGTTATCCAGAATGCTTTGGAGCTGGGGTTTTCCGGATAAGATCATGGTGTTAGCTACTGTAGCAGCAGCCCAGGATTTAAAGGTTTCCAGTGAAAAGACTGCTCTGTCCCCCAGTATTTTGTAACCACATCCCTGCTGCACAGTTGAGGTTTCTTAGTCCAAATTTCAAATATCAGATATATCCCTGTTGGGGATCTCCATCACACTTCTTAAAACACTAAGCTCTGGTGCCAGGAATCCTGGAGTACTTCCCATTCCAGTAATGCCCATCAAAACTGTGTGCCCCCTCATTCTGACAGACTACTCAGTGGCCCCGGAGATTACCTAAACCAGCATTATTCACATCACTGCAAGATTCTGAGCCCTTAATAGGAGTAAGATCAGCAGAGTTGAGTTAAATTACAAAACTCAATCACAATTTTTTTTTAAAAAAAAAAGTGCAAAAATATAGGATTAAACATTTACAAAAGAGATTTTTTTTAGGGTTTTATTATGCTTTTAAAAATACAGGTATTGGTGCCTCTTATCCAGGAGACTCGGGAAACGTGGAATTTTCTGGGTAAGAGTTCTTGCTGTAATTTGGATCTCCATAATTTAAAGCTACTAAAAACTCAATAAAATGTTAAACAAACCCAATGGAATGGTTTTCCCTCCAATAAGGATTAATTATAATAATCTTTATTATATAATCTTTGGGGTAAATGCAATAAAATTTGCAAAGAGAATGAATTTCCGCTACATTTAAGAAAGAAAATGTTACAATGTAACATTCTTAATGTCAGGTACGGCTCCCTAAATTCAGAACAAGTGCTAGGCTCCCGGGTTACAGCTCAATCTGCTGCCTGTAGCAGCCGGCTTTGGCCTCGGGAGGAGCCCTCAGCTACTCAGATGCCGCCAGGTCTTAAACTTGAAAGTAGACGTTCTGAACTGGCAAAGGGGCATGTATGTTAACTAGGTTGGATGGAAGGCAACAGTTCAAGGAGTAGACAATAAGTGTGGTCAGGCAGGCTGGGGTCGGTATAGATGGAGTTCAAGCAGGGTCAGACAGGCAGTGGTCCGTACTGGCGGGGGTCAAGCAGGGTCAGACAGGCCGGGATCAGTACAGGCAGCGTTCAAGAATGGTCAGGCAGGCAAGGGTCAGAATTGGCAGAGTTCAGGATAGTCAGACAGGCAGGGATTAAAACAGGCATATTCACAGACAAAATTGCACCCAGGAAACTAATCAGATTAGACTTGACAACGAGCAACGATCACAAGCTCAAAGTCCCTTTAAATAGTTTGAATTTCATGACACCAACGCGGTGACGTCATGCGTATGGCCCGTAAAAACCCGAAAGTGCGCGCCCTAGGAACCACTGGGACAAACAGAGGAGGAAGCACACGGCGGGGCGTCCCCGCCGGCCCCTAGACCACCAGGGTATGTTACACTTAATTAGGCTTTTATTGCATTACGAATCTTAATTGTGCATTGCGAACTTTTAAGACCTTGAAGGTGGCATAAACTTTTGGAGAAAATGTAACAACTTTTTTTTATTAAGAAGTCACAAACTATAATATTCATAATCACTATCCTACTGTTGTGTGAGGGGCAAAGTGTTTGCAAAATGTTTGTTTCATTTGTGCAAAGGCAAAATAGTTCTCAATGTGAATATTTATTCAATATTTTTTTTTTCTATTAGCGATCTACGTTACATTCCCCCCATAGTTGGGGTCAAGTACAATCTACTGTTTGTTATTGTAGAGAAAAATGAAATAGGCTTTAAAATTTTGAATCATTTGATTATAATGAAGTCTATGGAAGATTACCTTCCCGTAAGTCGGAGCTTTCTGACGTTAAAGCCCAGTGTTAAATGCTGAGCTCAAACACTGAATTGATTTGTTATTCCCTAGGAAATTACTAAGCATTACGTTAAAATGAATGCACTGCAGGTTAATAGGGATC